>NW_027105160.1:455729-465643 GCF_000696795.3 Halyomorpha halys | reverse complement strand
GTTTTCATGAAATTTGCTAAAATAAATTGATTTATAGTTGTTCGGACAAATTTTCATTTGCCAAATTTATATTCATACGCGAATATCATAAAAACTACTACCCCTACGAAGATAAGCGTCATAAACTAGTTTATAGTAAGTTAAATTTCATTTATTTTGAGTATTGGGAGACATATGTGTGTCATATGGATCTAGAGATATATTTTTTCAAAAATCCAGTTTTTATACGAACAACTAGAAATTAAAATTTTGTGAGTTTATTTTGTCAAATATCATAAAAACTACTACTCCTACAAAGATAAACATTATTAACTATTTCATAGTAAATTTAACTAGCTTTAATTAAGCGCTGGTAGACATCTGTACATCGAATAGTTTCTGCAATAAAGTTTTTCCTAAATCAAACTTATTATCCGAACAACTACAAATCAATTTATTTTAGCAAATGTCATGAAAACTACTATTCCTACGAAGATAAACATCATAAACATCTTTATAGTCCATTAAACTAGCTTTAATTTGATTGCTAATAGACATCTGTTCGTCATTTAGCTCCTGAGATATAGATTTCTCAAAATAAATTAACCAACTACTGATATTTTAGTAGATTTTTAAGATATTTAGGTTTTTAAAATGGAATATCTCGAGAACTATTGGAAGTAAATAACTGTATTAGGGCTAATATTTCAGCAAATTTACTCTTTTTTAAATAATGTTCCCTTAGGTTTTCTAGTATTGTTGGTAGTTTTTGAGATATTGAGCTTCGAATGAAAAATTAATGTTTTTTTAAGGGTTTGAAACAGCCGCCATTTTTTATTCCCACTACCTATACTTGGCAGACTCATCAATTTTGACTAGTAATTATACATAGTTTTCATACATAGTTTTTATTCAAAGTAATCAGAAATTGGGGTGAGATAACTGCCTCTTTTCCTTCCCGGCTCTTGTATATAGACTTGTACCTATAGAATTACAATTAAGAAAACACATTATAGGTAGAATACAATAAATGTAATAGAAGTAAGTAAAGAGTATTAAATATCATGGTGTAAACCTAAGCATACAAAATAATTAGATAATGATAAAAAAAGTTTTCTGTATTGATAGTGATGATAATATTTCATCTACGTTGATAATTGCTGGACATTACAAAATCAGTTAATTGAGACAACGTGAATTGAAATAATAGATATATTAATTATAAAAAAATATTCATATAGTCTCACACTTCTTTTATTATGTTACAACTCTTACGTTTCAGCCATGCCGGTCATTCTAAAGGATCAACCAACTAACAATTTTAATTAAATTTAATTTAATTAAAATTGTTAATTTCTAAGGACACTCTGAAAACTTAAGAGCCTTTTACTATGCTGAAATTTTAAGCAAGATTAATTTGTGATCATAATACTGTTTTGTTATGATAAATATTATGTAATTAAGTTTGATAGATTTTAAATCCTAATATGAATAAATAAATTAACTAGAGCTAAATTGAAAATATAATCGTTGGTTAAGCAAATGCATTTTTAATATAGTGATAGAGTGAAATAGACATTGTAAACTAAATAATTATAATAAGTAAACATTATGACAAAAATTAATTAATTACTGCATATTTGTTCCTTAATTTAAGAATGTTTTATAGGCTCTTGACTAATGATAAAATTTGACAAAAGCATAATATCCTGCAACAGTTTGATAACCAACATTAGCTGTGATATTATGAATAAGGTAGGAGATTTATGTTTTCATAATGTTTTTAGAATTAACTTATAATGAGTGTAATATAATTAAATTGTTAGTTGATAGGTCCTTGAGAATAGACAGAATGGCTGAAACGTAGGAGTTGTAACACAATAAAAAAGTGTGAGACTATGTGATTATTTTTATTATAACTAATAAATAAACCTGTCTCAAACAAGATATTTCATTATATATGATAAATTATAAATACTGAAAAATAAATTTATAATAAATTATAAATTAATCAATTTTATTGGAAGAAGATAGTTTATTGTATGAAGTAGATAGTAGGAAGATAGTCCGAGTGGCGGTCAATAAAGCTATCAAAATAGTAAAATAAAACTCTTTATTGCCAACGTTCTGCTGCACTTCGTAGGGCTTCGTCAGGGCTAAATGAGAAAACAAGATACAATCATTTTAGAATTAACAGCACATTAAAAATAAAAAACATTTCAAAACAATTGTTAAGTTTATAAAGTTTATAGAAAAACTTATCATAATAAAATATTAATAATAACAATATGAGGAAATATACATGTTGGTAGACTGGAAAAATTGCTAATAAATATAACCAGGTGTGATATAAGTTCTGAATATAGATCTAGACACATAAATTGTAGGAGACTACTCATTAAAACTAGTTTTAAATATGGTAAAGAGGTAGATGTATAAGGTACAAGAGATAAGTAGTGTAGATATCGTATAGGTGAGGTATAGTAATATGTAAAAGGGGATATTAAGAAATTGGATAAAAATGAACAATAGTCCAAACAACCTGGGACCTGTTTTATAATAAAGTACAAACTAATACGTATAAGTAAAAATACTTGTACTTTAGTATTTTTTAATTCCTGTATCACTAATAGTCATCCCTATCATGAAAAAAATAAGTAGTATTATTACCACACTAGTTTTTACACTTGTACTAAGAACTAATACTATTAGCTTTCATTATGAAACAGAGCCCTGAAAAGAATGAAGTTCTACTGACAACTGATTAGAAAGACGGGAAATAGCAGGTAGAGGAAGGATCTATACTTCCTGGACGGGAACAGATTTTTTATAATATGTAGATGGGTAAACAGGCAAGGGTGTCTAATCTCAAATCTAATATTACCTTAGGTAAATATATGCAATAAAATTAGGTTAATAATAAATAGTTTTCTTTTACTATTTTGATACCTTTAATGACCGCCACCCGGATCATATTCCTCTCATCAATTTTAAAATGAAGTAAATTCTAGCATATTAGATTATAGCAATTTCAATCTTTCATTTAGACGAGTATCTTTATTATGCAGAGACTTGCATTTCTTTAAGCGTTTGTGAGTACGTTCGAGTACCTGTCTTATTGGACTCACTTAAACTTACTCTTAACCGAATAGAAGAAATGTCGAAAATCTGAACTATAAAAGGTTTTAGTAATGAATTCTGAAACGGAGAGGAGAAAGGAATCGCCCCCCTCCCTTCCCTACTTCAGGAAGATGGAACCCTGGAACAGGATACTGCTAATCTCGCAGGGGCGATGTATCATGTCACCATTGACGGGCCAATATTTCTATGATGAAATATCTCGGAGTGTGTATGTTATTCTTAATGGAAGGCGCAGGTCGGGTGGGAGCTCCTTTGACTGTCCCTGGCGGATTTATTGCGGTCTTGCAACTTTCCTATTCCATTTTCGGGGATCATATCTTCACGTAGTTCTGTTGCTTGACGGCTGGGGTATATATCTTCCCTCGGGAACAACAGTCCTCTATCTATTTATATCTGTATCCTTCTTCTGAATATGTGTTTTTCACTGTCAACTTCCGATTTTGTGATCGGAATCGATAGGCGGCTGAATAAACAACACTATCGATTACACCAGTCTGAGCCCCCTTGTAGGGCATCAGAGGTTATGTTCAGTTAATCATTTTATGGACACTCAACTGTTGAAAATAGTGTTGTTGGTTTTTTTTTTTAGGGAATTTCAATTCACTCAAGTTGAGTGTTTGCGGCTTTAGCGCACTTGCTCAGCCTCCACTGGCTCATTACCAGTGATGCGGCGAGAGGGATGCACTGGGATCTTTTAAGCTCTGCTCTACCCCCTCACACGTGGGGGATAGAGTGAGCTCAGGGATCCTCATGTCGATTGTGTAAATATTGTATGTATTATTTTATCATTATGTTATTTTATTTATTTATTTTTCATACAAATAGTTTGATTATGTTCATCTTGTTTATTCTTTTGTTTTTATATATTTTCAGAGAGTTGTTTTTTTTTAAATTTATTTATTTATTTTTTTTTTGCTTTATTTTAGTATGTATGAGATCATTCATCACTATTACCTATTGCCCACAACTGTGTGGCAGATTGTAATATCTATCAATAAATAAATCTATCAATCAGGAAAAAAGCTAGTGATAGAATAAAAAAAAGTTATTTCAACCCCAATTTTTGATTATACAACAACCTACAGATGGAATAAGATCTTTGAAAATGGCCGGAATGGCCGAAACGTTGGAGTGTAAGATAATAAAAAAGTGTTGAGACCAAATGGAGATTTTTTTTTTGTAACTACTGAAAAATCAATATTTTGTGAATTTGTTTTTGCGAATAAATTTTTGAATAAACTGTCCTACCAAAATAAACGTTATCAAATACATTATAGAACATCCAACTAGCCATCATAGGCATCTGAACGTCTAATAGTTCCTGAAATATAGTTTTTCATAAACCAAAAATATTTTTCTGAACAACGAGAAATCAACACTTATCGAATTTGTTCTGGCAAGTAACATGGAAACTGCTTCTACGATTTTTCAATTGAAATCTAATAAACATATGCACGTCTTTCGATGGATTAGTAGTTATTATTCGACTAATTATACGATATTCAACTAAATAAAAATCACAAAATGTCGAATATTTGAAAAACTATTTCTGGGGACTATTGAACGTAAACTGATCATTAGGTATATTTTTTTGTTGTTTTTAAAGGTAGTTTTAAAGATATGGAGCTCCGAATAAAAAACTAATTTTTTGAAACATTTTGACAACAGCCACCATTTTTTACCCTCTAACTATGATTGCAGAGTCATAAATTTTGACCAGTAACTAATACGTCGAGTGATAACTTCTGTTTTTTTTATCAGGCATTTATTTTCCAATCATTAAATAATGAAATTATATTGATTTATTATATTTAAAATATTATTATCTATAACCTTTTCTCATCTTCCTGGCAGTTTATCAATACCTTCCTAATAAAATGTGGTTGGTTGGACTGGAAGAAGTTTTCGACAGCCTGCCTGACTTGCTCTTCAGAATTGAAGATTTTTTCATTCAAAAAAGTTTTTTCAGGAAGAGAAAAGAAGGTAGTGTATCGTGGCAAGATCCGGGGAGTAAGGTGGTTGTGGTAAAACAGACCATGCAAAGAATATTTCTTGAGTCACCCTCGCTGTATGTGGTCGCAATTGTCGAGTGTAGAGCGCTTTTCATGGAGTTTCTCTTGCACTCTTTGCAACTGCTGAACTTATCTATCGGCAGTAATCGTTAAATTTGACTACAACAGCTCGTGGTGATTTATTCCTTGATAATCCCACCATACACACAATAAAATCGTTTTGCCATGGATGTTTGCTTTGGGATCTGTTAGTGCTTGATCCTTATCAAGCTACTGTCTTTTTCGGGCGATATTGTCTGTCTTGGTAACCCACTTTTCATCGCCTGTTTAAAAAAGGCTCAATTTCACCTTTGAGAGCAGACTTGTGGCGATTGACATGCGATCATCTTTCTTTCCCTCGCTGAGGTTGTGAGGTGCCCATACTCTTAACTTGCTGACTTTCCCTAATTTTTCCAGGTAGTGGTTAGCAGTTGATTGTGGTGCATTCAACCTTTCTGCTGTACCTCTTGTTGACTGACTGAATTTTCCACCAATGCTGCCTTTAAAAGTGTGTTGTCAAAGTCAGAAGTATGTTTAGTCCTCGGTTCTTCTTTTAATGTCGTATCTCCAGAACGGAATTTTATAAACCAATTTCTAACTGCACAATCAGTTATTAGACCTTCACCATTTCTCCCCTAGTATTATTGCCCTACAGTTTCATTTAATAATGCTACTCTTACCTCTGTCGAACAGATCCGCTACTTTCGACTACAACTGGACAAACGACTAACCTGGAATCCTCACTCAAGATTGAAAAGACAGGAAACTACACGCAGATTCCGACTACTACAGCACTTACTAGACAAACGGTCTAAACTTCCAACTCATTACAAAAGACATCAGTCTGATATACATGATTATAATAAGGCCAATCTGGACATACGGAGTTGATATTTGGGGCTACAATAAGCCTTCGAATTCCTCTCCTCGTATCCAATCCTTACAATCCAAAATCCTTCATAAAATCCTTAATGCTTCTTACTCTGTCACAAATAAAATCATATATAAAGACCTTAATGTTTCATATGTAACCGATCTAGCCCGAACCAGATATCTTATAAACTCCATTATAAACTCCTTAACCACTCAAACCACCCTAGTTTCTAACCTTGCATCCTCTTCCATTCCTGACAATCCTCCGAGGCGCCTGAAAAGAAGAATATACGAGATCTGCTACTGTAAAATGTCATTAGAGTGCTACTAATGGGTAGTTTCTCTACACGCCTGTAACACTCCATTTTAACTAAGATCAAATTTACTGAATGTATTATATAATATACAGTTGTAAATTTCATTAAAGAAATTTAAAAAAAATCCCAAAAATTTACATGACGAATATGTACATTTTGACCCTCCATTCCAGAGATAAAAAAAAAAGCTTAACGCAACGTGTATCATACAAAACAGTTGACAGAGGACTAACTGATGCCTCGCCTATATAGGGAAAACAAAAACTTGTCATGGTAACTCATAGCGGATAGATACGAACAATAGATTCTACTTAACTGCATCCGAAGTTATTTATGACATGACTCGACCCAATAATATATAGCTTTCATTAAACTAATATATTTTTTTCCCTTTATTATAGGATGAAATAAATTCTTTTTTTTTCTCTCTCGGGCTCTTGGAGTATAAGGCAGGCGTATGATGGGATAGTCAGGAAATCAAAGGGAGAAATAAAAATAATAATGAAGGAATAAAATTCATTAAAGTGAGGATATTTATTTTTTATTCCCCGAATTATACTTGACAGACTCCTCTATTTTCACTAATAATTATATATAATTTTAATTAGAATGATTTAATGAAAAAATTGAGGTGAAATAACTGACTTTTTTTTACACCGGACACTTGTACTATAATACATTAAACTTAATTTTGCTTCCATACCACAGTGAGAAATAAAAAAAATTATGTCCTCGGGAATTTTCATTCGCACTTGTCGTTTTAGATACAACTATTTTGGTTCGATGTCTGTGCTCTGGAATAATAAATCGAAATGTAAATCCGATTTTGAAGACAATTTTCATATATCGCGCGGGTTAATGCCATTTTGATTTTATCCAACTGAAATGAGATGAAAAATAGTTTATTATTCTGGGACTAGGTCCCTTCAGAACAATTATAAGGTAATTTTAATTTTACAGCATATATTGGCCAAAAACAGTGCCACACTTAATTATAACTTATATTAAAATTGTATATAAATAGTTTTAGATACAGAGATAAAAAAAAATAATATAAAACTAACTGACTAAATACATAAAAAACAAACCAAAAAAGTAGTTACATCTGTATTATTATAACATCGGATTAGATTGGTGAAGTAAAAAGTAATTAAATAGAAGAGTTTTAAACGAGGGAAGGGTTGTACATGACGTATGTTAGAGGGAATAGAGTTCCAGTAGTATGCAGCTTGGGTAAAAAATAATTTATCAAATCCAGCAGCTCGGTAAGGTGGATTGTACATTTCAGAAAAACGAGACCTGGTAGTATGGGATTGGATTGAGAATTCGAATAGCAAGTTTTCTAGGATATAGGAGGGGTGTTGAATACTAATTACTTGGAATAAATGGGAAGCTAAGAAATACGTGCATCGGAAGTATGGATAGAGCCACTTCAGCTCGACGTAATACTGGGTTATGTGTTTATCTATGGTGAAAATAAAATCCCGAAAATGAATCGTACTGTGCAATTCATAAGACGTTTTAGTTTAGATTCGACATTACTCGAGAGTCCACCATACACCATGACAGCCATAGTCAAAGTGAGGGAATAGAAGGGAGGAAACTAAGAGTTATCGGGTTTTAAGTGGATCAGATTCTATTTAATTGGTTCAGGCTTGCTATGGTTCGACTGGAAATTTGGGAAATGTGTGGTTTCCAGGATAAAGTTTGGTGAACAGCGTCTACTTTCGGTTACGTATGGTTAAAAGTAATCTCGGCACACCTATATTTCGAAAATGGCTCCTTCCGTATGTTTTATAGCATGTTTGCACCACTTTAAATAGTGTTTTAAGTTTTTTAGTGTTTTTGATAGATTAAATGATATGTATGTAGTTTGGAATGAAAAATTAATTTTTAGTAACCTTTTGAAATACTTTTCATTTTATACCCTCTAACTATGGCTGTCAGAGTCATAACTAAATATAATAGCTTTCATTAAACTAACAAAAAATAAATGTGAAATAATATCCTTTTTTTTTTTTTTAATTGGGTAATAAATAAGTAAAGTGAATGAATAACTAAAACCAGAAACAACTGTTCTTATATTTAAAACAATCCTCAGGCCACTGCTGATGTACGGCTGTGAAGTCTGGAGAGCGGCATCCTTCACGAAAACGAAAAAAACTACAATCATTTCAAAATAAAGTCCTAAGAATCGCAGTTAATTCTCCTTGGTTCATAAAAAATTACCAATTGCATCGTAAATTACAAGTGGAGTCAATAGAGGATTATATCAAAAAGCGGTTCATGAAGTTCCACTTCCAGTTACCGACAGTTAAAGGAGCAGTGACCTACAACCTGGGAAACCCAACTTCAACCCGAAGACTGAAGCCCAGACTGCTGCAGGACATTCTTTTATAAATTTTTAATAAATATAAAATTAATTCATAGTCACACTGCCTCTATTTACATATTATTATTATTCATTTTATTTATTCATTATTTTTTTTTTCTCTCTTCCCTTTTTCAAATTAACTTGATTCTTTTTACTATTAGAAGACAATTGTTTGTTTTATTTAAGTGTACCAATATCATTATTTTTTGTTATTAATTTTACTTTCCTCTTTTATTAAGAAGCATTATTCTTATCTATTTATTTTATTATTATTTTTTTTTCTTTTAATAAGAACATTTTATATGGTTAGGGGTGTCATTTGTGTGACTATACCTTCTCATAATTAACTGTTAAAAAATATATATATAATATAAGTTATATCAACCATGTAAGGCCCACCAGGGCGATCTGGTATAAAAATAAAATAATAATTATAATAAAGTGAATGAATAAAAATAATAATGAAGGAATATCATTCATTATAGTGAAGATATTTAATATACATTTTAGAAGCTCTCAGCACGACCATTAGCTTCGTCTTGTGGTTGTTAATATAGCCAATGACATATGTTCGCTATTCAGTAAGCAGTATACAAGGGCAAACAATCTCGAAAGTAAATAAATAAAATCAAAGAGGCAGTTGTTTTCTCAGGCGATAAAGCTTTCATTAAGTTTCACGAATGAGGAGATCTGAACCCGTATCATCGCCCGAGCAGAACTAACTAGGGAGCAGTTGGTCGGTCTCCCTCCCTCAAAGGGAATATCAACAGCTCATGGCTGTGTCCCCAGGGGGAATTTTAGCCAATTCTTATTTTTATTAATGGACTGCGATCTATATATATTTTTTTCCAGGGTAGGGGAGATTTGGCACTTCAATAATAAAAGGTAAGTAAATTCCAGAGGCCTCTTGTTCAAACTTTTACACAATCAACCAATAGGAAACATTTTAATTTTCAAGGGGGACCTTAGAAATAAAAACGCAGCGAACTATTACATAATGGTTTAAAATTACAGAGAATAAAAAAAATTCAATTCGATAATTTTAGCTAATTTTAATATAAATACGGAGGATATAATATCGATACAACTGGCTCATTACCAGTGATGCGGCGAGAGGGATGCGCTGGGATCTCTTGAGCTCTGCTCTACCCCTCACACGTGGGGGATAGAGTGGGCTCA
>NW_027105160.1:438345-455504 GCF_000696795.3 Halyomorpha halys | reverse complement strand
TTTTTTATTTATTTATTTTATTTTTTTTATTTTAGTATGTATGAGATCATTCAACAACTGTGTGGCAGATTGTAATATCTATCAATAAATAAATCTAAAAAAAAAAAAAATATCGATACGAGAGATTTAGTGGAGCCCGTCTGCGTGCAGTTTCCTGTCTGTTCAGTCTTGTGTGAGGATTCCAGGTTAATCGTTTGTCTAGATGAAGTCCAAGGTAGCGGATCTGTTCGACAGGAGTAAGAGTAACATTATTAAATGAAACTGTAGGGCAATAATACTAGGGGGGAAATATGCAGTGATAGGGTGAAGGTCTAATAACTGATTGTGCAGTTAGAAATTGGTTTATAAAATTCCGTTCTGGAGATACGAGATACCTTAAAAGACGAACCGAGGGCTGGACATCCTTCTGGCAACAACCTTTCGAAGGCAGCATTGGAGGAAAATTCAACAAGAGGTATAGCAGAAAGGTTCAATACACCACAATATAATTTTAAGGTTTCTAATTAATGTTAAAACATACTTAATGGCAAAATTCGGACTCAAATAAAACAGTTTGAATCTGAGGTATAAGAAAATATATCCATTTATAGAAAAATATACATTTTAAAATATATTTATAAAATTAATTATATAATAATAAAAACTTAGCGAACACGAAGTATACGATACTTCAAATCATTCTCTAACACAAATCATCATGAGTTCAGTGACCTCCAAACCCAATCCTACTAATGGTCAATTGCACCATCTCAGTTTAAACTAGGAGTTCATAAATTAAACTCAATAACTATCCCTCCTTTGGGGAACAGCTAAACCGTCGAACATCAAACGTATCCAATCCTTTCAATCCAAAATCCTTAGAACAATAGCTAATGCACCCTACTACGTTTCCAACAGAACACTACACTATGACCCACATATCCCTTTTGTCCTTGACCTCATACCAACCAAATCCTCAAAATTCCATATAAACCTTTCCAACCATCCTATTCCTTTGGTTCAAACCTTATCTAGTTCCACCCATCTCTACAGCCCTCCCAGAATGTTGAAACGGCAGTGGCCAAGAGACTTATTAAAATAAAAATGGACAATTGGAGTTCTGGCAATGGTCAGATTCTCACTCAAGTTGAGTGTTTGCGGCTTTAGCGCACTTGCTCAGTGACCCTTACTCTTGTTGTACAGAATGGTAACTCTTGAAACAATCGCCCAAACATAATCCAAGATGAAACTAACATAAAATTTAATTTTTACACAGTTCAAGGATAATTTTTGTTTTTAATCAGTTTTGTTTTAACGGCCACTTCTTCTATAAAGACTGATAATTGCAATTCAAGGTCATGCACACATGGTGTGCAGTCGGGCTTGGAAATGCATTGCATATTGGTCTCGAATGGGTTAAGCGAAGCGTTATGGGACATACCTAAATGCGTTATGGGGAATTTATTTCTTTTATGAGGTCTTAAAGTACTATTTTCGGTATAGACACGACCCTGACCAACCGTATTTTTTCGTTTTTAGGTAAGTGAACATAAATATTATTAAAAACATATTCGCAACTATCACTTTGAAAATTAAACTATTCTACGTTGCTATTTTGTCTGGTTTATAAATAAAGATGATATTTTAAAAGCAGTAGGTCCATTTGGAATTACCTGCTACAGACGCCTCCCAGACAAAAAAGCATCCTGACCCTTTCTAAGATTAATTGCCGAGCGTTAACTTCATAAAGGTCGTAACTTACACTAAGTATGAAAATCTGCAACTCGTCCCTCTAATTGAAACAAACCTCTTTCTGGTTTTGGGTAAAAAAGAAAGACATGTGCCTCGGGAGGATGGTGTTTGCGATATTAAATTCCCTTTTAGGGTTCGCCAGCTAGTGAAAACAGGAGGGCCTTAATAGTAATTTATGTCACCTTGGTCCGAAGGGAAAGGGCGATTCGTTTTATCCCTTTTGTAAGGGGACCTTATTCGAAAACATACCCTATGGTCATTCCTTTGTACATAAATAGATTACATTAGGGCTTGACCTCATAAATTAGCCAATATGGGGAATGTCAGCCAACATTCTAAAACTGCAGAATCATTTTTTATCAGAATCGAATTTGAAAAAAGTTGTCATAACTTTTTTTTTTTTTGTTTTATAACAACTTTGGTAGCTACTTTATCATGATTTACGAAACTAAGTTGGTATTGTTCCAATTTAACAACCTTTAGATCTTATTCACAAATACTTTTGGGTTCAAGCAATTGGTAATCATGGACTTGGCAAGTACAGATAAGTTTTATTCTGGGTGATAAACTTCTTGGTTTTTAATTTATTTATCTTCTTGGCATTTTATACAATAATATACATACTTTGTATTCATGTATACTCTCTCATTCACATTTGTACACCGATGAATATTTTTAATATGGAATGTTTTCCTTTAACAATTACGCTGGCTGGTAATTAATATTTTATAACATTGTTTGTTTCTTTTAGAAGCTTTATGATTTTATTTTTTGAATGTGTTGAGTCTTTTAGTGCCGATTCTCTGCAAAAAAAATTTTAATTAAAATCTGTACCGCTACAAGGAAGTACTGTTACTAAACCAACGGTTGTGCAAGGGGGTGATTTGGTCAGAACCCCACTCGACTGCTAGATTTTTTACCAATTAAGGGTATCCATGGGGTATGGGGTTATACCAATTTATGAGGCTGGGTGGACCCAGGAGGGCCCCAGAACCCACAGAGTTGACTCACGGCTACAGTGTAACAGAAAACAATTTTCTGCCTAGCCGTATTCAAATTGGGGTCCTTAGAGTTAGTAGCATCGTGCCTTACCACGGTGCCATCACGCTCCATTTACATGTATTCTCTGTAACAGGGCATTTTATTATTTTCATAGGCTTGACGTGACATGTACATTCTTCTATGGTCTTTGGTTTTTCTCTTTTGTGATTAAATAATGTGCTTTAACCTATTCTCATTGGGTGCATTCATGATCTTTAGTTTAACATGTTAAATGGAAAAACTCATATTAAATGGAGAAATATTTCCTTCATTTAGCATGTTAAAACGATATAACATATAACATGGTTGAGAATCTGTTATGGAGACTGACGTCACGCAACAGACCAGCTGAGTTCGTCACCATTTTGTTTGTTGTAGTAACAAGGAATGTAAAATGCAATGTAGTATTATACATATTACTTGCTCTTAGTTTGTGTTTTGATTGTGTAAGTATTGTTTTGGATGTTTTTATAATTAATAAAGCAAAGAATGACAATAATTTTAATGTAATGACAGTTGTAAATTAGCTCATCTTGATTCTCTTCCTCACAAGTTAGAAGATCAAGACACTCAGTAGCCAAACTTTCACATACTTTTCACTCACTTTAATTTAATAAAAACTGAAAAATAAACAATAACATGAAGTTTTGGAAGGAAAGGTTATAAAACAGGTTTCTCAGAAATTCCGCCAGGAGATGTTATACATTTAACATTATTTTAAATAGGGCTCCTCACAATCCTATACTTATAAAATTTAACATAGTAAAACATTTTACATTTAACACATCATGAATACCACTATTCTTCCAACAACAACTTCTTGTGGCATTTGCCTACTTTTTTAAATATTTTTCAGCTTAATAGTCAGTGAATACTCAACACACATGGAATACCGATTTCTCCGGACTCAGCTTCTTAAAAATGTCTTTACATCTAAAATAATTGATTATTATATTCTATCTTTTATAATTCTAAGGCAACTCCTATATGGCCAGGGAATGACAGTTAAATCAATAATGAACGTTTATGGCAATACATTAAAATTGTAAAAATTTAAGCTACACAGCTTTAGAATTCAGCATAGTATAACTTTAAAAATCCTACTATAATACACAAAGCAAATTATAGAAAAAGCAAGTGAATATTAGAAGCTATACACATAACTAAAAACATAAATAAAACACCGAACTACAGGACTGACGCCTCAAATCTCAGTAGTTGGTCAGTTGGCAAAGCGTTGGTTAACAATAAATAGTTTTTTGTTACTATTTTGAAACCTTTATTGACCGCCACGCGGACTATCTTCCTCCAATCAAATTAGATATAGCCATATTAACAGTATTAAACAGACCACACATATTATTTCAGCCCATTTTTTTATTACTTTAATGAAAACTATGTATAATTACCAGTCAAAATTGATGAGTCTGCCAAGTATTGGTGGGGGAATACAAAATGGCTGTATGAAAATGTTTAAAAAAAATTAATTTTTCATTCAAATCTCCTTGTCTTTGTAACTAATTACAACACTAGAAAATCATTTAAAGTCGATTAAATTCACTAAAATGTGAGCCCGTATAGAGCTGTTCTAGAGGTAACATTTCATAAAAGATGTCTGCCATCACTCAGATGAAAGCTAGTTTAATGAATAAGTAGTTTATGAGTTATAAGTAATAAAGTAGTTTGTGATCATTACTTTCGTAGGAGTTGTAGTTTTCATGATATTTGCCCAAATAAATTAAGATGATGTTGTATTATTATAATAGGATTTCTAGTTAAGAGAAAATCTTTGTTGTATGCAAAACTATGTCTCAGGAAGAAATATACATAAACATGTCTGTCAACACTCAAATAAAAATTGTTGAATGTAAACTAGTTTATAAAGTTTATAGCAGGAGTAGTAGTTTTCATGATATAATCCAAAATAAATTAACAAAGTATTTATTTGTAGTTTTGCCGACAAAATGTTTGATACATGAAAAACTATATCTTAGGAACCATTTGACGTACAATTGTCTGCCAGCACTCAAATTAAATATAGTTAAATATACTATAAAGTAATTTATAATTATATTATTTCAATTTTTTGAGACAAGGTAATTATTTATTAATTAAATCAAAAATTTGTAT
Source organism: Halyomorpha halys (assembly GCF_000696795.3). Lineage (NCBI taxonomy): Eukaryota > Metazoa > Arthropoda > Insecta > Hemiptera > Pentatomidae > Halyomorpha > Halyomorpha halys. Next base: position 450,602 of record NW_027105160.1, on the reverse strand, counting down.
CCAATTTTGCCTCAACACTTTATTTTTCACCAGTCCAACGTTTCCGCCATTCTTTCCATCCTCAAGGACATCTTCAGTATAATTTCTTCCTCACATTAATTTAAAGTTTCTTTTGCAGGCTATTCTGCCCAGGTCATTTTCTTTATTATAAGTTAAAAGCCTATTTTTTAAAAATTTAAAATCATTAATATTTAATTTTTCTTATATAAGATTATCCACAATTAATACACTACCATATAACAAACCATTTATAACCTATATTATTATTAATATTAATGATTTTAAATTTTTAAAAAATAGGCTTTTAACTTGTAAGAAAGAAAATGACCTGGGCAGAATAGCCTGCAAAAGAAACTTTAAATTAATGTGAGGAAGAAATTATATTGAAGATGTCCTTGGGGATGGCTAGAATGGTCGAAACGTTGGACTGGTGAAAAATAAAGTGTTGAGACAAAATTGGATACAAATTTTTGATTTAGTTAATAAATAATTTATAATGTTTATTTTCATAGGGGTAGTAGTTTTTATAATATTTGCATATGAATATGATTTTTTGTCCGAACAACAAGTAATAAATTTATTTTAGCAAATATCATGAAAACTATTACTTCTACAAAGATAAGTGTCATAAATTACTTTACAGCACATTAAAATAGCTTTAATGTGAGTGCTAATAAACACGCTTATCTCAAGGTTCCTGTGATATAGATTTCATATAATTAATTTACATGAATTAATTGTACATTATGAAATGTCACTTTAAAAAAAAAAGATCTCGGGAACTATTCAACGTAAATAGCTCTGTCAGGACACATATTTTAGTAAATTTACTATTCTTATATCTCATATATACTATACTTAAAGCTCATATTTAATAATACTATAGTTATTACGTTTTCTCCTGTTGTAGGTAGTTTTAAAGATATGAAACTCCAAATGAAATTCTTTTTTAACGTATGGATATTGTCGCCATTTTTTATTCCCCCTAACTATGCTTGGCAGACTCAAGTTTCATAAGAGATACAAACACCTAATACTCAAGATAATAGAACATTAGGGAGTTCGATGGGGACATCAATGAATGAAATTGTTTAAAAATAAATTATAATTTGTTTAAATGTTGTGATAAAGTATAATGGTATAAATTGACTATGACTAAAAGTTTTAATATTAATATGAAGAATTGACAAAATAGGGTAATTTTGGACTGAAAATATTGAATTGGGCTGAATAGTCTGTATAAAGTTTTTTTTTAATTGATGTGGTTCTAAATTTGTATTTAAGATTGTCCTTGAGGATGTCCGAACTGGCCGAAACGTCAGACTTTTAAAGAAATATAAATTGTTTTGAGACTAAAATTGGAAAAAATTTTATTTAAACAATGTTAGTCAATCTCAAGAAAGTGAAAATTGTATATAATATTTTCACTTTCTTGAGATTGACTAACATTGTTTAAATAGTTAAAAAGTAAAATAAAATTGTTAGAGTATATAACAGCCTCCACTGGCTCATTACCAGTGATGCGGCGAGAGGGATGCGCTGGGATCTCTTGAGCTCTGCTCTACCCCTCACACGTGGGGGATAGAGTGGGTTCAGGGATCCTCAGGTCGATTGTGTAAAGATTATATATATTATTTTATCATTATGTTATTTTATTTATTTATTTTTCATACAGATAATTTGATTATGTTCATCTTGTTTATTCTTTTGTTTATATATATTTTTAAGAGAGTTTTTTTTCTTCTTATTATTTCTTAAAATTTTATTATTATTTTTTTTTTAATTTATTTTATTTTCGTATGTATGAGATCATTCATCACTATTACCTATTGCCCACAACTGTGTGGCAGATTGTAATATCTATCAATAAATAAAAAAAAAAGAATATATAAATGTTTAACCTTTAAGAAAAGTTGTTAATGTGATGTTAAAACAAAATGGTGTTTTTCAGGGATTTAATTACCTGAATATATGGGATACCCAGAAACGTTATTAATAAATGAAATAATCTATAAGATTGTAACGCTACATACCAATACAGAATCTATAATCATAGATAGATTTGCATAATAAAAAACTGGTTGAAATTGTTAGTGATTCTAAAAAAATATTTATAAATAATACTTGAACAGAAACTGATAAATTATTTTCCATCAGGAACGGGCAGTGACCTTGAAAGAAAGTCGAGACAATAATGGTAAAAGAAAAGAAGATGGCGGAAGACAAAATGGAGAAGAGGAAGAAGAGAGATGTTGGGTGATAGAGTCTATTGTAATTGTGCGGTTTTTCCTTGCGGGCAATCCATCAGGCAGTGTCTCCTAGTATCGATTGCGGCTCTCCCTTTAATGATCTCCTGCCTCGTTCATCAACGTCCGTTCACGATGAAGACATAAACATTGCTTTTTCTACCACCGCTGATGAGATATTGAACCGCGCACATTATATCGTTAGCCACTTCGGCCATCATTTTTCAACGTGCGCGGTTCGACTGCTTGCTATATTATTGTCCTGTAACAATAGGCCCAGCTGTTTTTTTTTTTATGCCACTGCCTCATCGATGACTGATGGCGAAAAAAATGAATAGCACCCATATGACATGCATTATAATGCAACCTAAATATATCAAAGCTGAACTTCATTTAACAGTTGTAGAATAGTAATAACTATTTCTTAATGTACAGATACGTTACCAGTCTTCTAGCATTGCAACAGAGAGAAAATCATTTCTTCCCGTAGATAGTTTCATGAGACCCTGTAATTAATAGCGGACAGTTATTTAATACTGGACTGTCAGTTTGTGTTCCAACTCCTATCAGGACACTGTAATGCATTATTTTGGTGGGTTCCTATATTTCTATATTCTGCATTATATAGGTGCTATTCATCACAACAAAGTTCTTTCTGTGTAAATTGAAGGTTCAGATAGCATCCTATTATTTTTTCAAGGATTGTATTCAAAATTGATAAACCAACTCTTAAAAATGAAATCTTGAATAAAATTTTATGTTTAAAAACAAAATATGAGAATTATATTAATGAAACATGGGTTCACAACTAGTCACATTTGAACTATCCTTTTTTCTTTACATTTTTATTGTTAATTTCTTTTGAAGTTAATTGATTTGAGAAATGTCATTGATTAACCAAATTCTTGTTGTCTTAATTTGTATTGGTTTCATAATATGTTTAGACTTTTAGTCTAAAAATTTAATTATTAGTTGTTTTAGTTTACAATGTACTTACCTACAGGTTACCATATTAATTTACTATTGTATAAAAATTATACATTTTTAGTATACAATAGTAAAAAGTTCTTGATGTAGAGAAATATAACGATAAATGATCTTATGAATCTGTAACGATGGGAATTTTCCTTTATTCTTTTTATTGCTGCGAGGATTATCAACACTCGTTGCACTTCTTCATGCTGCCAAACAACCGACATTATTAACGACCGCTATGATATATATGGATCGAGACCGCAAACATCGAAAGAATCGATTGTACGTTATAGGAGAGGAGAACACAATGGCGGCAGTGAAGAGGTACTGGTACCGGTCCTGATCTTATTTATTGCCGCGTCACCCCTCATGGGAATAATCATTTGTACCTGTTGGTACTGCCCTTCGTAGGACAAGGCGCCATCATAAAGGTATCGCCATCATTATCATGTAAATATATGGGCTCGACATTAGGGCACCATACTATATCAAATCTCATGTCGCAGTCTATTTCTGAATCGATTTTATTACGGATTGGCCTTAGGTGGGTTCTTTGCTATTATATTTACCATATACAATAACGAAGGGAATTTGCTAAAATACTAGCCTACTGCCATTTTAAAATAATTTTCTAGAAATAAAATGTGGAAGCGTAAAAAGTAAACTACTAATAAGCATCTGGTACGGTGCTCCTATAACACAAATCTCACTTACCAACCTACTTTGAATTGAAATTAATCCTCCCTCGTTTCAGATTAGATTGTTTCAAAAGAATTTCCAAAAATATACAATTAATAATATTTCTCGTTGCAAAATTATAACTTATAAAAATTATATTTTTCTAATGCAAAATTATGGCAAAAATACGAAAATCAAGTAGTTTACTTATAAATATTTAAAATACTAAGAATGATTTTATAAATTTAATTATCATGTAAGCTGAAAGGCACATTTAGATATTAAGTGAAATAATAAAATGTAATAATTTAATAACTACGGTGATAAGAAAACATCAGTTAAACATTGTATTAATCATTTAAACATTATCAAGTGGCGAAACATCAGTTAAAATACCTGTAAAAACAGATCTTTATGCGTTTTTCGTCATTACTTTCTACGACTTTCTATGTTAAATATATTTTTCTCCTAAATTCTTTGGCTTTCCAACACTATATAATAAGTCTATTTTATTTTATTTTTCACCCTTTCCCTTATCTCCTCAAGTTAAGAATCAATTTTGAGATTCTTAATCTCAGAATCAATATTTTCAGTTTACTGGTATTCCAACCCTCCCTTCATATTCCTAATGACATACCCTGATGACATATGTGTACTGTCTGTAAACAATGACCCTACTACTGCACCACAAGCTCTACAACATAACATCCATTGAAGAATGGTGTTTCAACTGGAGAATCAAAATAAATCCTAACAAATCCCACCAGATCATCTTTACTCTCCGTCGTAAAACTCTTCTTACCTGCCTTGCAGTATTTTTTCTGAATATTTCACTAACACCTGTGGAACAGATTCACTATTTAGGAATCCATCTTGGCAAGAGACTTACTTAGAATCTCCATAATAGACTGAAACGACAAGAATCTGCTCGTAGATTCCGATTACTACAAAACCTATTACACACTGATAATAAAAATTTGTTCAATAAAAATGCTTTCCGTATCCAATCCCTACTATCCAAAATCCTCCGTCAAATCCTTGTTGTTCCTTATTACGTCACAAATAAACTCATCTATAAAGACCTTAACATCCCTTCCGTAGCAGATTTGGCCCGAAATAGATATGCGTCCTTTCATTCTAAACTCCCTATCCATCTTAACGCATTAGTTCTTAATCTATCATTATTAACAATCCCTGACAATCCTCCGAGGGGTCTGAAAAGAAAATGGCCTCAGGACATTCTAATTTAAATTACTGATTGAACTACCACCATTGGGATGTTCTTTTCAAAGATTGTAAAATGTTCGAAACTATCATTAAATTTAATCATTATATTTTTTTGTACAGTCGTAAATTTCAATAAATAATATTTTAAATTGGGGTGCTTAACCCTGAAACAGTTTTTATTTATATAATCTACGTCAGACATTTCCAAAACTCTCCAAAACCTGATCCTATCCAAACGACTTTCAATGCTGTTAAATATCTTATGGAAATGCAGGACGAAAATAGAAGAAGGTTTAAGAAAAATTCGACAAAAATATTAATTGGTTTTTTGGCGTAGTCGTGATTTCTTCCACGAATTTCTTTTCTTTTATATATAAAAAAATATATTGAATCAGACATGAAAATATTCTGAAATTTCCCAACATTTATATATTTTTCTAACTAGCAAAAGAAGCATAGTTAAAATCCATAGGGTAGCTCAAGATGTCAGTGGCGGTGACTATTAGCGGCGAGGTAGGTAAGATAAAAGGAAAGGGGTTGTGAAGGAGACGATTAGAGCTATCGAAGTGGCAGTGGCCTGGCTATCTAGGCAGCAATGGCTCAGTATCTACATACACTCACAGATAGCGCTTCGGTTTATTACTCTGTCGATTTATCCCTAGCTCTTCTTCTCCCGTCTTAAATTCTCTCTGTTCTTATCTACTTGGAATATTTACATCGTACATTTCAGGTGCTCCTCTGTATCTCCAGCAGTTAGGTGTGCGAATTCTTCCTGGCGGTAAGGAAAAGATTTAAAAAAAAAAAAAAAACTAGCGTTTAATATTTTCTATTTTTATTAGGGGTGGGAGGATTCGTTTTAAATTATTAACAATCGATCAAAATGATCGAGTTATGAATATTAAAAATTTGGTTAAAATTTGTTTGAAAAAATATAATACAAATATAAAATAATTAGTTGTACTGTTACAACTAAAATTCCAAAGGGTTTATTTGTTGCAACTTTATTATGGCCCTACCTTGTTATTACTATAGGGGTTTGTCTAATACCCTTTATCTGTGTTGTACATTGATTTTAATTAGTTGCTTTACTAATTATTAATAAGTTAAAACAAAGAAATATTAAAAAAAAAAAATAAAAAATAACTCAGGTGAATACATCAGACAGACGAAGGAAGAAACGGAAAGACTAGGAATAACAGACCAGGACTGTTTGGGCGGAGAAAGATATAGGAAAAGACTGAAGAAAATCAAGGTTTTTGCAGGAAAGAGAAATTCGAAAAAGGTTGTGGCGTGGACAGAAGAAAGAAAACAAAGGCACGCAATGATAATGAGGGAAAAATGGAAGGAAACAAGAGAGAATCCAAAAGTAATTATATTCGCATGGTCTCTAAGGCCGTTCCGTGAAAAAAAAAATAGTTTCAAAAATATATTTTATTTATTATGTCCATAATAAAAAAAACATAAATAAATCTATGTGGACATAATAAATAAAATATATTTTTGAAACTATTAATAATTAGTAAGGTAAAAAATTAAAATCAATGCACAACATCGATAAAGAGTATTAGACAAATCTTTAAATAACAGTGCATTGAAATTTGGATATAAAATGAGGGAATTGCGTTGAAAATACAATAATAATATGGGAATGCTAATAATCACTTAAAATAAAAACTTTTTTTTTTTTTAATTTTTAATCTTTCCATTTATTGATAGATATTACAATCTGCCACACAGTTATGGGCAATAGGTAATAGTGATGAATGATCACATTCATACTAAAATAAAATGAAATAAGTAAATAAAAATAAATAAATAAATGAAAAAAACAAACAAAAATCTCTCTTAAAATATATACAAACAGAAGGATAAACAAAATGAACATAATCCAACTATGTGTATGAAAAAATAAATGAATAAAATAACATAATGATAAAATAATATAATCTCTAGTCACATTTACTCTCTTATATTAACATTTTTTTTTTTTTAATTTGAAAAATAGGATTTAGGTATATATTATTTTAAAACAGCAAAAAAAATTAGGAGTTATATTCTGTCGGAAATATATAAGAATGACTTACTATCGTAAATGGCTAAAGTCCTCAAATCAATAATGAGGTAAAAAAAAAAAATATGAACAATAATTTGTGGCTCAATCTCAAGGAAACTTTAAGATTTGTTAAAATGGTAAAATTAGAAGGAAATAAATTATTAATAAATGCTACAGTGACAAACAGGTTTATTTTTACTTTGTCGATTTGACCTGGGCATAAAATCCTGCAAATTATAATAAATCAATGTAAGGTTGTGCTAGTAAAATTGAGATTGTTCTTGATCATGGCCGAAGTGTTGTACATGTAATATGTTTAAATAAAGATGGCTGAGACTATTTGGATCATGTTTATTATAATTGATACAACTACCAGTCTCGAACGAGATAAAAAAGATTAAAATATATATAAAAGCGTCCTCTAAGACGACAAAAGGAGGATAAGGAGAAGATCATGGGGAAAAGGGAGCGTGGAGAGGTAGCCGCCCGTATAATTCCCAAGGAGAGCAGATGCCGATAAATCACAACTATCGACTGGCGAATTGACTTTCCTTTTGTCGGGGTGTGAGGGCAATTAGGAGGAATTAGGACACCTGGCAGGTAGCTAGGGACACCCAGCTGCTCTCAGCTATTGTACCATTCTACGCCTCAGCTGGGATCTGCTCCAAAGGACCGAAATATTTACTGTTGTCCATAAGTAGGCAAGGAGTCAGGCAGCTGAGGAAGCAAATGATATCTTGTAGCATGGCTTCCGTGTAGTTTACTTCTGTGATTACCACTCGGCACTGTCATGGCTCAGAAGTGGCAGGTCGTGTCATAGATTGAGGGGGGAAGGGGGTGGAGAGGATATTTAACCAGAAGAAAACAAGCACAACCCAATATAGTTGTTATCAAAATCCAGTACTATTCTCCTATGATTTATAAAAGAAGGGATAATAATATTTTTATATAATAATAATATTCTACCACACTCAAGGGCAACAGGTATTAAGGATTTAGGTACACAATCAAACCATATATACATATAAACCCATTCACGGTTCACAACGCGGATTTGACGACTATAGTTCAAAGGTTGTAACCCAGTGATTCCCAAAGTGTGTACCGCGGTGTCGTCATAAGAGCGCCACGAAATATTCAATTAAACAGTTTTGCAATTTTATTGGAATTTCCTATTCTCAAATTTTTGCAATCGTGCTGACAAAATTCAAAGAATTTAGCAATTTTTGAGTCTTGTGGCTAGTGCACAAGCACGGCTCCCCCACCCATGCTTTAGTCACTAAATAATACGAAAACATTAAATACTGGAAGATTATTGATTGACCGTGTGTGGAGATGAAAGGAATATGGTCCGGGTGCGGTCAAGAAAAACTCAAATAGTAGAAATATACTAATTTAATGAGCCAACGTTTCGCCCCACGTTGCAGGGCTTCTTCAGGGCTATTTTGACGGCAGTCAAAACTAAAAAAAAAACTTGACCGCACCCGGACCATATTCCTTTCAACGAAAACATTAAATATGTGTTTTTAATTTTTCGATGTTGAATGGGTAATCGCTTTTAAAAAGGAAAGTTTTCCAATTTTTTATGAAAGTCAAAAATTTAGAAAAAAATATTTGATGTATTAAGGGCGCCGCGGAAAAAATCCGCCTATTTAGAGAGCCACAAAACGAAAAAAGATGGGAACCTCTGTTGGAACCGATTACGACGTTGCAATGGGAAGAGTAGTCGACGCCGACTAGAATATAAGATAATACTCCACAATAAACTGCAGAGGCAAAAAATACTATTATAAAATTTTTCTATACATTCTTGATTACGGCATATTGAATGCATATATCTAATGTATAGAAATGATTTTTTCATATTCGTTTCTAAAGTCGATTAAAACCCTTAAATGTCTAACATTTTTCAAAGAAATAGTGCCGGTCGGTACTGGTAACTTTCATTGTTATTATTAAATTAATGATAACAATGAATTCAATTAATCTTTCCACATCCCTAAAACTAGCAATTCCGCAGTATTACCGGTTCTGCCAGTAATCATAATAAAATAATTAAGTATAAATTAATTTAATCCATAAAAAATTGATAAAAATAAAATAACATTTACACATCATAAATAAAGTTAATAACTAAGTTAATAAAAGTCATAAATAAATTGAGTTAAGTAAATAGAAAATAAGAAAACAACTGATATAAATAAAATCTTGAACACAACCATACCTATATACAATATTTACATTCTGCCTAAATCAAGCCCTGCCACCCAAATGTGGGTAGCATGACTGGACTCCTAGATCAAAGGGCTTCTCTCTCAGCCGCGTCATTGGTATTGACAATACTGAAGTAAATGATAATTTAGATCAATTTGAAATAAAATGCGAAAAAATATTACAGCATGCATTTTTTTTTTCGAATGTACTTCCATATCTTTAATTAGGTAATTTCAATAAAATGTATTAGTGAATAAATTAAAATTTGAAATTTTAAAATTATTGCTAAAGACTAGAAGTTTCTTCTATATTATATGTCAACATTGCCAATCTTAAATCATTGGCTTTCCACTGATATGTAATACTACTCTTATTTTTGGAAAATTGTTTTCGACCTGAACAACATATTTTTACTCTTTCCTCCTAAGGTTAATTATCAAGTATTGACATAGTGAGTATCATCAAAAACGGCTCTAATGTTTTTGAGAACATCGAAAAAATGTGAATATTGGATGCTATAAAGTGGTAATTACGCTGTCTATATAAAAAAAAGTTGTCATATCCTAGGCATATACCCGCCTTAAATCTGCAATTTCATTTTCATAAATTTCGTTTTTGAGTCAGGCTAATCGCACACGGACCACTTTGCGAGACATGATTATTTAAGCTCAGAGCACATACAAACATGTATCCTCGTCGAAAACTCGAAGTCGATTTTTTGCACTATCGCATACTTACCTTACTACTCTTAACGACTGCGTTTAATAACACATTTTTTATCCGAGCTGCATATCTCTGCAACTTTATACCCTCTAACATACGTCATGTACCAACCCTTCCCTCGTTTAAAACCCTTCTATTTAACTATCTTTTACTTCATCTATCTAATCCAACATCATAATAGTACAGATAATTTGTAACTACCCTTTTTGTTTTGTTTTTTGTGTAATTAGTCAGTTATTTTTTTAATTTATTTATTTTTCCTTTATCTGTATCTAAAATTATTTATATACAATTTTAATATAAGTTATAATTAACTGAGGCCACACTGTTTTGGGCCAAGATATGTTATTGTAAAATTAATATTTCCTTTCTAATTGCAGGAAGATCCTCCGGGTGGCGGTCAATAAAAGTATCAAAATAGTAAAAGAAAACTATTCATTGTTAACCAACGTTTGTTTGTGTGTTGTTTTCAAATGATGAGCTTTTGTTTATAATTATAACTTTGCAAAGATCCTTTCGGTAACTTGTAGTAGTTCACTGTTATATTCATTCAAACTGTGGAAAGGGCCTTTTATTCTGTTCTATTGTTTTAGGTAAGTTGAATAGTGTACTTAGATGTATTTTACTTAGTACTTCTGTTATAGCTCTGTAACCTTTTATTTATAATAAACTATTGTTTTAGCAATCGTCTAACTGTCTACTTTCTCCAGAATTACATATGTAAGTGACAATAAAAAGTTATTGACAAAGCACTGAGCTCCCAGTGGTAATAAGCATTTTTGGAGCTCAAACGTTCGATTTAATTAATATAATAATTGACGAAATTCTGTTGTTCTGGATTATTATACCTGTTTGTAATCTCAGACTCACGTTCCTTACGACAGGGAGCCCTTTATTGCATTGTTTAGAGTTCTATTAAATAAATTGGATTACTTTTTCTGGAATCATGTAAAGCAAACATATAATTTATAGCAGAACAAAATTTACTCTCTGAAGGGTCATGTAAAGCTGAGAGAATGGTTCATAGCACAAGATGCCGTGGTGATGACTGACGCTATGGCGTCTCAAGCGTAGCTGGAGTACGCGATGGATCCGGTCCAAGTTACCGCCGTCTTCTCTCGTCTTGTTCGGCGATTCTTGTCTTCATCCAGGCAGGGAGGGTTATTGTGATGTACCTTAACCGTTCTAGTTGTTCTTCCAACGAAAGCTAGCCAGCATAAGAAAACTAATTAGTAGTGGAACGGATGACCGGACTATCGAGACATATGACGTGAGCCTGTCATAAGGTTGGGACATGTGATACACGTTATCTTGATTTCAAATTAGGGGGAGGGGGCACCAAAATGAGACCGTATAAATTTACAAACTGGGATGTGTAAATCCGACAAAACTCGTTAAAATTAAATTGTCAAATAAACGAAAAACTGGTGGTAAAATACGCATTTCTTAATGTTCCTTGATGTTATCATTAGTTTAACATGTCAAAATGTGTTTAATAAAAAAGTTGTTTTAGGAAAAAAGGGATATTTGCTCCCTCTAGCTTGTTTAACGAATATAACATTTAATACAGTTGAGATTACCCAACAGAGCACCTGAGCATTACACCGTATTATCTGTTTTCGTTTTTATTGGTCAGTTGTTCGTAGTTCGTATTATTTTGATTTGGAAGTTTTTTAACCTCTAGTAAAGTAACGGATAATAATAATAATTAAGTGATGGAAAAAAAACTAGAAGAGGAAATAACGAAGAAATTGGGTGGAGGAAAGACGATGTGATTTGGAAATTTTATTATCTCGTAAAGATAACAAGATTACTAAACATGTTGCCCAGAAAATCCGCTTGGAACTCTTCTGCATTTAACATATAACAGGGACTTTAATTTAGGCTGTTCACAATTCTATACTTATGTTATACTATTTAGCATGTTATAATTTTTTACATTTAACACAACACCATGAATACCCCTTTTATAATAATGTAATAATTGTAATATATAATTAAGGGATAGTATTAGATAAGAATAAATTTTAAACAAGAATAAACGTGACGATTTGGAGGATACATCATTCAGTAATTCAAGGGTGTGCAGTTATACCCTTAAATAATATATCTAAATTAATCAAAATAATTTTATTAATAAT
>NW_027105160.1:436574-438295 GCF_000696795.3 Halyomorpha halys | reverse complement strand
ATTTATGTTCAAAAATTACTTTAGCTATCAAGAGCTAATCATGTCAACACTAATGGGTTATATGAATGTAAGCTATAATTTCACAAATAAATAGAAAAATAAATAAAAAATATTTAATAATTATAATTAAATGGAAAAATAAAATAAATATCTTAAAATAGTTAAGTGTGAAACATATTCTTGTAAATATATGTAAGACCTTTTTGAAATAAGTTTCCGTGGTGTAGCGGTTATCACATCTGCCTAACACGCAGAAGGTCCCCAGTTCGATCCTGGGCGGAAACATATTTTTATTTTTTTAAAGTTTTGATTTTTACATACACTTAAAATTTCATAATATATTTTTAAGTAAAATATAATTAAAATAATTAATTTTTTGAATTAAGAAAAACATTGAAGATGTTAAATATTAAAGCCAGAGGGAAAGAAATAATAATGCTCAAACGTTTATTACTGATTTTTGTAGAACATTTATACAATATTAATGCTATTGTTTTGTTTTGTGTAAACAAATAATTAAAAAAATAAATATTTACAAAACGAAGAGATCCTAAATTCTTTCGAAGACTTCAGATCGGTAATTTCTTTTGTAATTTTAATAATGCAATATGAAAATCATTAGGATTAAAAACAATAATACTGCTATATGAAAGAAACATGAGTCAGTGTCTTAATATTTATGATTATAGAGACTTAAATCTTCCATATTTCTGATATTTTTTAACAAAAATTATCTAAGAGGCCCCGACGTTTAAGTATTTTCTCCACTCCAGGATGTCTGATCAAAAATTACAACCATGCTATCAATTACCTCAATTTTTAATTACTTTAATAGAAAATACGTATAATTACTAGTCTGGATTGATGAGTCTGCCAAGTATAGTTAGGGTACTACAAAGTGCCGGCTGTATAAAAATTAATTTTTCATTCGAATCTTCTTGTCTTTTTAATTACCTACAACACTAGAAAACCTATTAGAAAATCATTTATAGTAGAGTAAATTCGCTAAAATATGAGTCCAAATAGAGCTGTTCCAGGGGTATAGTTTTATAAAAAGTAACATATCATAAAAGATGTCTGCCATCACTCAAATTAAAGCTAGGTTAATAAGTAAGTATTTTATGAGTTATAAGTATTAAAATAGTTTGTGACCTTTATCTTTGTAGGAGTAGTTGTTTTCATCATATTCGGCAAACGAAATTAAAATGATGTTATATTATTATATTAGGATTTCTAGTTGTTAAGAATAAATGGCTCTCTGAAATAACAAACTGTAAGATATAAGAGGAAGAATGGAATCTAATAAAGGATGTTTTTTATTTGTTCCCCCATTATTTTTAGAGATAATGTATATGACGAATAATTGGGCTCATTGAATCACACCTTTTTTACCGAAGAATTGATGTATATCCATCTTGTCCTTCCGTTGGTGTAGTTGTGATATTGTGATCCGTGGAGATGTCAACTGAATAATTAGTGCAAGAGCCGAGAAGAAAAAAAGGCAGTTATTTCACCCCAATTTTTGACTAATTCAATGAAATTTATAATTGTTTGGACAATAAGTTTGATTTATGAAAAACTTTATTTCAGAAACCATTGGACGTACAGATGTCTGCCAGCACTCAAATTAAAGCTAGTTAAATTTACTATAAAATAGTTAATGATGTTTATCTTTGTAGGAGTTGTAGTTTTCTGGATATATGCCAAAATAATTTTATTTT
>NW_027105160.1:435794-436184 GCF_000696795.3 Halyomorpha halys | reverse complement strand
TGAAAGAAATGAGTGATTCTTTGTATAAAATCCATATTTTTTTTACCATTGGACGTACAGATGTCTGCCAGCACTCAAATTAAAGCTAGTTAAATTCACTATAAAATAGTTAATGATGTTTATTTTTGTAGTAGTTGTAGTTTTCTGGATATATGCCAAAATAATTTTATTTTAATTTTTTTTAAAGGTTTCTATGAAGTTAGATAAATCTTGAAGCATTAACTATTGACTAATGGCAAATGAAAGTGAAAGAAATGAGTGATTCTTTGTATAAAATCCATATTTTTTTTACCATTAGACGTACAGATGTCTGCCAGCACTCAGATTAAAGCTAGTTAAATTTACTATAAAATAGTTAATGATGTTTATCTTTGTAGGAGTTGTAGTTTT
>NW_027105160.1:400811-435636 GCF_000696795.3 Halyomorpha halys | reverse complement strand
TAGTTAAATTTACTATAATATAGTTAATGATATTTATCTTTGTAGGAGTTGTAGTTTTCTGGATATTTGCCAAAATAATGTTATTTTAATGTTTTTTTTTTTTTTAGGTTTCTATGAAGTTAGATAAATCTTGAATCATTAACTATTGACTAATGGCAAATGAACGTGAAAGAAATGAGTGATTCTTTGTATAAAATCCATATTTTTTTAAAATTTATTTAATGTGATTTACAATTGTACAATAATAAATACAATAAGTAAATATGTTGTATGTTTCATATACACTTGAAAATCTTGGGAAGGAACCACCCATTGGTATCATGATTTGGTAACATAAATTTATCATACTGGAAGATTATTGATTGACCGTGTGTAAAGATGAAAGGAATATGGTCCGGGTGCGGTCAACAACTCAAATAGTATATTTCTACTATTTGAGTTTTTTTGACCGCACCCGGACCATATTTCTTTCATAAATTTATCATGTTTGGGAAGACATTGGTTTCCCAAACACTGAAGAGAGCATTATTAGTTTTTTCTTATTTTTCGGAATCAGACGAATCTACTTGCTGTATTAGTACTATATAAGTATAATAGTACAATATTGAAACAGATGAGATTGAGTGAAATATTAAAGTGTGGTACAAAAGTCAATGAGAGAATCATCTTGACATGTATTTTAGCACCTCAAGAAACCCTCAAATACTAATTCTAAAAAAAAAATAAAAAACAGATATTGAATATAGAAAAACTTCAACACTACACAACCAATCTACACCAAATTTGACAGTGGTTTGGGGCTCTATAGGCTTTACCAAATAACCGCAGATATAAAATAAAACATTGGAAACTGTTTTCTTTATTTGAAACCCACATTTCGGCCTAATAAGGGCATTCAATCAACATTTAGCAGTGTAGACTGAGACAGCAGACATTCACATTTCCAACGATCCAGTATTTCAAAAGTTTTTTGTTAACAAAATTTGTTTTGTTTTAATTTCTTTGAAAAATGGAATATTGTATTTTGGGACATCCCTGAAAACGAATAGGATTTTCTTTTTTCTAAAAACCTACCTACTTTACCCCGGGCCTCACGCTTAATTTTGTTTATAACTTCTTTTCTAGCTAAAAATCTCGAGATTTCATAGTCTTTAAACCTTCCCACGGCAAAATGGAACATATAGAAAAACCCCACGTAAATCGGTACACTAATAACCAAGTCTAACAAGGATAAATATTAGATAGCTCTCTTTTATATGTAGAGAGAGATTTTGTATGATTTCCATGCTCTTAAATCAATTTTGTTTTGTCATAATTCTCAGAGGTTTTATAAGGATATAAGATATTATAAATGTTCTATATTTTTTCAAAATTTATAATTCAGCCCTTGTTCTAATTTCCTCGGTAATCAGGGAAGGGTCGTTAGAATATAATTTACATGGGATAACAGATTAGCGGTGGTATAGGATAGGGAACTAGCGTAGGCTTTGTACCGTAGGCTCACGGGGCACGTATCCGTTCTAATCCCTAAATGTCTGGACCCATTTTACCGTCCCATTCCCTCTTAATCCCTCAGTCCAGATTTTTGCCGAATCCATTTCAAAACGGATGAATTTTTAAAACTTTTTTTTTGTTTTCAAACTTTCTATCCCAACGAAGCCTGCCCTCCGCAAGTGCCGCGGTTTGATCCGCGCAGTTTTGGCGGGATTACCTTCCACGAGTAACTGCCTTATGAATTATTTAAAGTGCGGCGAGTGAGAGGAATCGCTAGGCAGGGCTGGGCTAATGTGCAACGAATGGTATCAACTGTGCCGGATTATTTTCTACCATGCTGATTGCAGATTCCAAATTGCTTTTTTTTTTTTAAGTCGGGGTGATTGGATCTCTACGCAAGGGCTTTTCGGAGCTTTTTTTTTTTCCAGTTGAAAGATTTGAATGTATTTCGGATTGGAAAGAGTCGAAAGGCATTTTTACAAATGTTTACAGAATGTAGCTTTTTAAATAGAACAACTTACAAACCTAAAAAAAAAAAAAAAAAAACCTACTTTATTTTCAGATATTTACAATTTTGTTATTTATATATGAAGTATATAACGACTAATATTAGAAGAGAGGGTGGTCATATAAACAATTCCAAACGATTAGCAGGGGCCGTCCATAGTTCCGGTGGTTAGGCGCAATCTAAGACCTGTGGGCGGCACACTGTGCAGCGTAGGTAGCTATGGTTTTGTAGTGTGTAATGTGTAATATGTTGTGGAATTGTAGTGTGAACTGTGCAGTGTAGACAGCTATGGTTTGTAGTGTGCAGTTTATAATGTGTTAGTGGTTTTGTAGTGTGTAGTGTGTAATAAGTTGTGGTATTGTAGTGTGAATTTTGCAGTGTAGGCAGCTATGGTTTTTTAGCCTGTAGTGTGTAATATGTTGGTGGTATTGGAGTGTATACTAGTCTAACGTGTTTGTAGCCTGTTGTGAACTAGTTCCTTTATCGTTTAAATTGGATGACATTATTGATTACCTTCATTCCGACTGGTCTTAAAAGCATTTTTCAAAAATATGGAGCTAGTAATTTGGGACTCTTCTTGATATTAAATAAAATAACCTTTTTAATTGTAGAAACTAAGACATTAAAACTTGGGTACATTGAAAACTCGAATTCGAAATTTTGATGATACTTTCTCTATCATATTATATTAATCAAAAAATTAAATTTGCACTATAATGCCAAAGGCTGTGCTAGGAGGTGATTTGGTCAGAACCACGCTTGAACGCCAGATTTTTATTATTTATGATACCCAGATTTTTATTATTAAGGATACCCACTTCATGAGGCTGCGTGGACCTCGCAGAGCTCCTGAAACCAGAGGGCTGACTCACAGCTACAGTGGAACAGAAAATAATTATCTGCCACAGGTGTATTCGAACCCAAGTCCTAGGTATTAGTAGCACTGTGCCTTACCACTAAGATATCCGCTCCCTTATGATATTATATAGATGACTGAAAGTATAGTCCCAGAGCCCGAGGAAAAAACAAGTTATTTCATCCCAATTAAATAAAACATTTACTTTAAGGTAATCTATATATTGTTTCTAGTCAAAATTGATGACTCTGTCAATTACAGACAGAAGAATTAAAAGAGACCAACTGTTTCAAAACATAAAAAAAATAATTAATTTTTCATTCGGAGCTCCATATTTTAAAAACTACATACAACATTAAAAAACTTAATAGGGCACTAAATTAACTAAATTAAAGTACAGCAAATTGTCTAAAATATAAAAGAACTTTTTTTTCCAACAAAAGAAAAATCAATAATTTATGAACTTCCTACGGACGCTATATTAGCTCTTAATTGGGGACCAGTATCAGGAGTAGGGGAAGCAGTTTACATTATATTCACTAAAGTAAATTTCCAAAATGTTCATTTCTGTTTTTTTTTCTCTCATGGGCTCTTGGACTAAAACAATGGTGGCCTAATCTCGCCCCACGCTAGCCATTAAATTTTATATTGTTTCCTGATCCGAAAGCTCAAGTGTACACCTGTTTTTACACCATGAATGGCACTAAATTCAACCGAATATGTTTACAAATAAAGAAATAGCATACGAAAAAACTCGAAAACTGTCACAGTTTCACCTCATTTTACGGTCTAGGTTTTCATTCGTTTGATATATTTTGTTTTCAGAATGATTGAAAATATATACTACTTGGAAAGGGGCAATCAGTGGAGGCAATATAAGGGAAGATAACTCCCGATAGAGAGCGCTCCCAAATTAATCGGACCACACTACAGGCAACAAACAATCCAGGACTTCGTTCGGGTTTTGATTTACGCTGGCGGTCGTATATCGATCAGGAGGAATATTTTTGTGTCGTGTTTTCGACGGGGATTGATTTAGGTGACAGTCGAGGATTAATTGGGATTTATTGTGAGGGATCAGCGGAGCATTGTAAATACAGTCTACGAGTGGCGGTGGATAGTGGATTTATGCAGCAAACATCCATTAGAAGAATGCCCATAGTCTCTGCCCCATTAAAGCGATAGATAACTTGCAATCGTTTTAATCTGGCTCGCTGTTGTGATGAGACTGTGGTCGTACCGAAACCAGCAGTAAACATTGGAATGAGCTCTGGCTGCTGTAATGGACTCGAATCATTTAGTTTGCTTCGGTAAACCATTTCGAAAACAACTAGTCCAAGTACCCGAGAGGAAAAAAAAAAGATATTTCATCCTAATTTTTTATTCCTTTAATGAAAACTATATACAGTTAAAAGACAAAATTATTGACTCTGCCAATGAATAATAATAACAGCTTTATTTACATTCTTAAGAGATCTACAAGCTACAAACTAAAAACTTGTAAAGAACAAACGGCTACTGCTCAGTATACAATAGGGGTATTCGTGATGTTTAGTTCAACATGTTTAAGTGAAAAAGGTTGTGTAAAATGGAAAAATGTTTCCTTCCTTTAGCATGTTAAAACGATATAACATTCAACAGGGGTATTCATGATCTTTGGTTTGACATGTTAAAGCGTGTTATATGGAAAAACTCATGTTGAATCGAAAAAAATTGGCTTCTTTTGCCGTGGTAAAACGAAATAACATTTAACATAGCTGAGAGTCTGTTACTTGGTCTGTTAAATGGAGAATGACGTCACACAATAGACCAGTTGAGATCGCCGCCATTTTTGTTGTGACAGCTCAGTTCTTTCGTGTGTTTGTGGTATTCATATCCCTGTTATTAAACCAGAATGGATAATTTTAATGATACATTTGAGAAAAAAAACAATGTAATTTCATTCTACTATCTGAAAATTTGTAAACGCTCGCAAGATAAAAATCTCACTATATGAACCATGTAATTATTCTTAGAGGACATATGTCCTAGAATAAAGTTATTTCTTCATTTCATAAGCTAAACTTTCACACAAATTCCACTTTTCACTCACTCTAGGCATGTTGTAATTAATTACTTAAATCAAAACTGAAGTAAACAATGAGGGTATGGAAGGAAGGTTATAAACATAAAGGCTTATACAACAAGTTGCTGAGAAAATCCGCTTGGGGCTCTTATGCATTTAACGTTTAACATGACTTCAAATAGGGCTGCTCACAATCTTATAGTTATAACATTTAACATTTAACACAACATCATGAATACCCCTAACATTTGAGAGTCTCTGTAAATAGGTCTGCTAAATGGAGAATGAAGTTACGCAACCATACCAGATGAGATCCACACTATTTTGTCGGTTGTTTTGATTGGTTAATTGCACGTAGATCATTTTTAGTTTGTGTTTATTTTTTATTATTTGGAAGTTTTTAAACTATAATAAAGTGATAGAAAAAATATAATAGTACTGTAATGGAAAAAAAATAGAAAAGGAAACAAGCTGACCAGAAAATCCGCAAGGAGCTCCTTTGCATTTAAGGGATGACATGGACTTCATATTAAGCCGCTCATAATCCCACACTCACAACATTTAGCATGTTAAAACTTTTTACATTTTACACATCATGAATACTCCTATAATACAATAAAGTGTCTCAACAGTGTTGACTTCTGTTACTTTTTTAGCAGCCATTTCCATTCTTGAGTAAATCGTCATAACACGTTTCACAAATATAAGAACTATTTCGTTTCTGAAATTCATTCTTCACTATGTTATTGTACAGTAATAACGACTTAAACATAGCTAATTACCGAATATTTTAAATAAATAGCAGGTATAGTAGTTTTTGGAGAGGGAGGTGCAGATGATTTTCTCGATATTAAATGGCATTCAATGAGTGTATCTCCAAACGGTTTCACTGTTTGGAACTGCTACCTTTATCCATTGGAGAAAGGACGGTCGAGAAAAAATCGGACCCAATGGTACCTTTATCCAGCTAAATAAAAATAGGTGAACTGTTTCCGTTTACTAGGAACTTCCTCCCCAGCGGGAGTAGCGGACTACAAAGAAGAGTCAGGTCATAAATTAGCATCTGTACTGCCACCTAGGAACCAGATGTCCAGTTAGAGCCCGCACTAAATCAAACGATAACAGTTCATGACCGAGAAGATTCTTCTGACATTACTGGCGAGGAGTGTGCCCATGGAGTGATGCCAATTAAGAATTCAACAATGGCAGCGAAAGATTTAAAAAAGATAGAGACCACAGCCAATCAAATTTTTTTTTATATTGTACATATTTTTTAACAGTTGATTATGAGGGGCTATAGTCATACAAATGACACCCCTAACTATATAAAATGTTCTTATTAAAAGAAAAAAAAATAATAATAAAATAAATAGGTAAGAATAATGCTTCTTAATAAAAGAGGAAAGTAAAATTAATAACAAAAAATAATGATATTGGTACACTTAAATAAAACAAACAAATGTCTTCTAATAGTAAAAAGAAACAAGTTAATTTGAAAAAGGGAAGAGAGAAGAAATTAAGGAGAAAAAATAATAATGAATAAATAAAATGAATAATAATAATAAGTGTAACTATGAATTAATTTTATATTTATTAAAAATTTATAAAAGAATGTCCTGCAGCAGTCTGGGCTTCAGTCTTTGGACTGAGGTTGGGTTTCCCAGGTTGTAGGTCACTGCTCTTTAACTGTCGGCAACTGGGAGTGGAACTTCATGTATGTTTGATGTAATCCTCTATTGACTCCATTTGTAATTCGCGATGCAATTGGCTATTTCTCAGGAACCAAGCAGCATTAACTACGATTCTTATGACTTTATTTTGAACATATTGTGGTTTTTTCCTTTTCGTGAAGGATGCCGCTCTCCAGACTTCACAGCCGTACACCAGCAGTGGGCTGAGAATTGTTTTAAATATAAGAACAGTTGTTTCTGGTTTTAGTTTGGAATTTTTGTTTAGGATAGGATATAGCATTGCTAACCTTGCATAAGTTTGATGTTGATATGGTGATTCAAGGTAAGGGGGCGCTCTAGGTGAATTCCCAGGTATCTTACAGTTTCACTGGCAGGATTCCATTTCACAAGCCAATCAAATATAGAATTATTAAACATTTAAAAGAAATTTATGTAAGGAAGACAATTGATTCGCTACCTAAAACATCTTAGATCAAAGGTCTGTTCCAACAAAAACTCTGTTTGTAGCATGCTTAGTACGAATTTTTTCCAAAACCTGTACTGCGCAAGCTCCGTACAGTCAGAAGTGGTTGTTGGAACAGACCTAGAAGTCCATCAAAGTATATAGGAGCCCGATGCTCAATATTCAGCTCAAAAATATACATTTGCAAATAATTTAAAAAAATATCTTCTACACACTTAATACGAAAACGCATTTCGTGTTTAAGAATTTTTTTTTTAATTCGACATTTTAGGACAAATTACTTAACTGAATTAATAATTAATAGAACTCATTTGACAAAGAATTATTGCTTTTTAATTTGCTATACCAGAATGCTTTCGCGAGGACACACCGTTATGGAGTTTTAGACGAAGAAATTTGTTTTTCAATTAAATTAACTTAATGATTAGTAACAGTTTCATAATATAGCGTATGGAGATATAGCAGTCACTCTATTAAGGAGTCCGAATGAAATGATATTAAAACTATTCCTATTTCAACTGGAAATAATTGTTTAAGGGTAAGTATTTTCTTATTACCAATTCTAGATTATCCTTCACTAAATCTGACCTTTATTTTTAATTTCATATTTTTTACGGACTATTACAAAAGAAGTTCCCTAAGCTATTTCGACTGTTAGAACGCATATCAATTTCTTTATAAGGAAGTAAATAGTAATTTCAAATAAAGACACATTTCTCAAATATTTATTTTTATATCTCCAATTCTAATCTCCTTACATAGGTTTAGAGAGTTATTTTTGATTACTACTAAACAGTTCTTTTAGTACAAGAGCCCAAGAGGAGAAAAAAGAGTTATCTCACCCCAATTTTTGATTAGGGAGAATAAAAAATGGCGGCTGTTTCAAAACGTTAAAAAAAAACTAATTTTTCATTCGGAGCTCTATATCTTAAAAATAAGGAACAACACAAAAAAACCTAAGAGAACGTCATTTAAAGAAGAGCAAATTTGCTAAAATAGGAGCCCTAATAGAGTTATTTACGTTAAATAATTTTCGAGATATAGTTTTTTAAAAAGCAACATTTCATAAAAATGTTGTATAGGATGTATTAAAAGATCAGTAGTTAGTGAATTTATTTTGAAAAATTTATATCTCAAAAAACATTTGACGTCCAGATGTCTATTAGCACTCAAATTAAAGCTAGTTTAATGAGCTATAAAGTAGTTTATGGTGTTTATCTTCGTAGGAGTAATAGTTTACATGAAATTTGTTAAAATAAATTGATTTATAGTTGTTCGGAAAAATTTTCATTTGCCAAATTTTCAATGATATTCATATTCGAATATCATAAAAACTAATACCCCTACGAAGCTAAGTGTCATAAACTTAAGTAAGTTAAATTTCCTTCATTTTGAGTATTAGCAGACATATGTGCGTCTTATGGATCTAGAGATATATTTTTTCAAAAATCCAACATTTTATACGAACAACTAGAAATTAACATTTTGTGAGTTTATTTTGTCAAATATCATAAAAAATACTACTCCTACAAAGATAAACATAATCAACTATTTTATTAAATTTAGCTAGCTTTAATTTGAGCGCTGGCAGACATCTGTACATCGAATGGTTTCTTAAAAAATGTTTTTCATAAATCAAACTTATCCGAACAACTACAAATCAATTTATTTTAGCAAATATCATGAAAACTACTATTCCTACGAAGGTAAAGATAAACTTCTTTATAGTACATTAAACTAGCTTTCATTTGAGTGCTGATAGACATCTGTACGTCACATTGTTCCTGAGATATAGAATTCTCAAAATAAATTAACTAACTACTAATATTTCAGTAGATTTTAAAGAAATTTTGCTTTTTAAAAAGCTATATCTCGAGAACTATTTAACGTAAATAGCTCTTTTAGGGCTAATATTTCAGCAAATTTGCTTTTCTTTAAATGACGTTCTCTTAGGTTATCTTGTGTTGTTTCTACTTCTTAAGATATAGAGCTCCGAATGAAAAATCAATGGTTTTTTTAAGGTTTTGAAACAGCCGCCGTTCTTAATTCCCCTACCTATACTTGGCAGACTCATCAGTTTTGACTAGTAATTATACCTAGTTTTTATTAAAGTAATCAAAAATTGGGGTGAGATAACTGCCGTTTTCTCTTGCCGGCTCTAGTACTATTTCAATTCAGGGATTTTTACCTGATTTTCATGTATTTTTCATCTTAGCTGTAGATTGTCGGGGATTGGGGTTTTCGGGTAGAATGGCTTTACGTTAAATATATATCGCTAATGCTATATACTAGTTAATGACCTAGTTTTTTTAGTTTTCATTTGAAAATATTTTTTATTAGTAACAAGTTATTATTTTTCCTTAGTTATGAAATTTTAAACATAGGGGAAGCTTACTTGTACTATTAAAGATCACATTAGACAAAGTGCGACATTACTGTCATGAATGTAACTATTAAATATTTACACCATGGCTGACATTTGACGCAATAACGGAAACTAGACGATAGTTAACTGTCAAGGCGTTTAGTGATAGTTGCTTCACTGATATTACTTGTACTATCAACTGTCATGCTAGAGCTAGTGCGACAGTAAAATTATGACTTAAACAATCATACAGTTTTTTTTTTCTTCTATTCATTTCTTTTGTTAAACTTTACTTATATTTGCATCTTATCAATTATTATGGTTAAATATATTTTCTTTTTCTTTCCATATTTCAATTTTTAAAACATTTATAACTAATATGTTCATACTTCTTTACATTATATAACTTCATTTTTATTTTATTTCCTTAATTATGTTATTTTGCCTACTTTTTCAATTACCTATGTATACATTTTATTTCCCGCTTCTCTCATCATTTCATTTTATTAATTCTATTCTGTTAAATTATTCCTTTTATGTCATTGTGTTTATATTTTCTTTTTTATTTTCTATACTTATTGCGGTTGTTATCTTGTTCTGTTCTTAGCCCTGAAGAAGGCTAGAAACTCTAGCCGAAACGTTGGCACAATTAAATAGGTTACACCAACTTATTTGTGTTTCATTTTGATCGCACCCCCAGCCATCTTCTCCTCGTGCGTCATCCACGGTCAACTATCTCTCATAATCATACAGTTACAGTTTTTTGATGATTTTCCAAGAGCGGGTATTTGTTATTTTATGTTTGATATTTTAAAGGCGCTGAGCGGGTTTTTTTTGGTCAGTAGACTCGGCAGCTATGTTTTGTGTTGATTGATACAATGGCTAAAAACTGTCACTGTTTAAACATACCTCTCTGCAGTTTTACGCCTTTAATTATTAAAAATACTCCACCACACTAGCGTGGAAACTGCTTATCAACTTATTATTCAGATTTTTGTTGTCATTATCTAAACCATATTAAAACTTGCTCAAGAGAAGAGCATAATAGATGCAATAGGTGCAACTAGATGCAGTATAGTAGGCTCCTAATAGATAACTTGGACGATGGCGGATCCTGGCAGGTCCTGAATGCCTGAAGGTCCTTCTACGAGAAATATAGCCGATCCTGCGGTGATTAGGACCACGGTATTACTGACCCCTGGAGTAAGTTATTGTGCACCGTGAGCCATCGACGTTGACACTATAAAGTCCCTAGGAGACAGCTGATATATATAGAGGGGCCATCCGCTAGATCCTAACAATATCTAGATACACCTCCCAGATTAATAGCAGCACGTATAATTGCCGTTCGTTAGTGTCCCTTCTGCGATTATCATCGGGGCTAAGAGATATATTGCCACCAGTGACAAATGTCGCGCCACTTATGCCGCTCTGTTGCATATATTGGATTGCCCTGTTCTCGGTGGCTTTCTTACGCCTCTGAGTTGTGATATAGCTCGTATTGGAGTATATCTTCTTAGTGGGTTTCCAACATATTTTTTTTTTTTTTAACTGCAATCAAAATAGTAGAAAATACTTATTTTTCACTGTAAAAAGATATTACAAAAAAGAAAAGAAAAAAGCTCGAACTGCAGAACTACGTCACTACGACATTCGTTTACTTCATCTAACTTTTCCCCCAATTTTTTCTTAGGATCATAGATGAAAAGTGATTTAGTTGCTTCTTAAATCCTTATAGTGCCGGGTGAAAAAGAGGTATAACCGTAAATTTTGATCTATCCTTAGTTATATATATCGTTTATACTTGCCCACGCTCAGCGGAGAAGGGGGTGAGTTAAAGGAAAATAATAAAAAAAATAAGTATAAACGCCAAAAGGGGAAAAAAAAGACTAAACAATAAAGAATAAATTGCTCCTTAGGCGCCACGTTATTTTTTCCTTGGAAATAACGAAAACCCCGAAGCAATATGCCCATAATATACCCTTATATAAATAATAATCGAATTATAACCACTGGCGAATACCTTTACATGTAGATAACCTATAATAAATATAAAAAGGGGCATTACCTTCCTTCTGTTGAATTATCGAAATATTAAGTAAACATAATAAAAAACATAGGTATAATTAACAAGTTGAAAGAAAGCAGTGTACATGCATAAGAATGAACAGAAGAACTATATGTACAAAAGGTTAATGATAAGAAGAAATATATGTGCAAAAACAAGAGACTAAAGAACTAAAATTATTGTAAAAACTGTAAAAGTATAAGATGGTATTAAATATAAATTAAACCATGAGTGTATCAACCCGTGGGACAATCTGAAATCCTCCCTTCTACTTCCCTCTTTCCCCAAAAAAGAAACCAAAAATATTATTAGGTTTTTATTAGTTCTCTCGATAGAACTGTATATTTCCTGAATAACTGATAACTCACTCCTATCTTAGGTCGTAGGGAAATAAAATTAGTTTGAAAAAAATAGGATATGCTTCGATTAATAAATTGTAATCGGTTAATATTATAATCCAGCAACGGAAAAAGTTTTCACAATTTTTTTTTACTAGTGGCGAAATCCCATAAATGACATTTCTTTTCATCTGCTTAAGCCCTGTCACATTAGGCCGTTTCTTGAAATGTCTCCGTGACTGTCGACTTTCACACTCTTGGGAAATATGGATATGAGAAAACCAGACAGTCCTTTTGGAGGACCTTATCAATTTAACGGGCGACTGAGTCCAGGTAAGCTTCCATTGACTGGACAATTTTCCAGCCAGCGCTCCAGGAGCTGGGTGCAACAATGGTCGTTCCATCTTCCGCTGTCAGCTGTCATTATCCGAAGCTAATAGGTCTGCGGCTATTCTCCTCGGTGGAGGCTAGCAGATGTGAGCTATATCGGTATCAAGTTTAATCCTTTATGGACGTATATATATATATATATAATTTGTTTATTCAGAGGTTTGGTCAAAATTGGTATAATATTTTGGTTCAATGAAAGAATGTCTTATATATAAGGGAATACCAACTCGAAATATAATATACATATCTTTTTACCAATATAACTTGTGTTCAACTAAATGGTGTTCAACTTTTCAGTATATAACATCTACTTTTTATGTTAAAAGTGTGTGGCGATCGACTTAAATAGGCGTAGTCTAAGGGGTTAGAAGGGGTATGAAATGCATACTATGTTCATACACCATGTTTCAGTTATGTAAATAAATAAGAGCCAGAGGGTTGGGTGCCCTTCCCGGGGTCCACCCAGCCTCATAAAGTGAATACGCTTAATTAAAATGTGGCAGTCGAGCGAGGTTCTGATCAAATCACCTCCTTGCACAACCCTTGGTCTTGTAACAGTACTTCCTTACAAAGTTCTGCACTCTTGACCCTTCATCGGTTGCAATGGTATAGATTTAATTTTTTTTTTAACCTAAAAGAATCATAACAATGAAAGTCGACTTAAATATGTTTTAAATAACAAATTAACGGACATAACTTCATAGGGTATTTATTTCTTATTTTGAGACCCTTAATCCATATTTTCAGTCAAGACACTTGATACTGTTTAGTAGCGGTTTTAATTTTGTACAACATACTAAATTGGATATAATATATATTGACTTAATTTAGCCGTCAACCACAGATCGGATATGGGAGAATATTCCTTCGCAGTAGTTGGAAGTCGCGAGTTAACCGAAGACCAAAACAAAGCTATTATCGGGAAGTTTTAAAAGGCCCGCTAGGGGGTGTTAATGTGTTTTCGCCGAATTACTAAATCGGATTATCAGAGATAGAGGTCGGTAGAGTATAATCAGGGACAACACATATGTCTGTGAATTATCCGTCGTGTAGCAGCGACTGGTAGGAGGGAGGTTCGCTAATGCTCTTGGAACGGGCCCAAGGCACATTATCCTTATTAGCTTATATCCTGCGCAGAATAAATCCTCCACATTATATATCATGCTGTCTTATAGCCAACCTTAGTCCGCTAATGTTATTTACATAGGGTCCCATCTAGTCCTCTAGTTCTCGGCTAATGTCTTCGATAATATATCCCAACTACTACATTTAAATATTGCGTGCTATATAGATTTATGATATTTTTTATTTTATAATAAAGAATAACTGACAAAACGTTAAAACAAAAAAAAAAAAAGAATATGAAGTACAGTGACGAGAAATCTTTTAAGAATATTTTACATAGAAATATTCACCAAAGGTAAGTTGAAAGAGAAAAAATATTTTTTGAGAAAAAAAGAACATTATAATTGTTTAAATAAAATAAATTTTATCCAATTTAAGTCTTAATTTCTGTATAAGTCAAACGTTTTGGCCAATTCGGCCATCTTCAAGGACAATATTAATACAAATTTAGAACCTCATCTTTATCCAAAAACAGCTTTATGCAGACTATTCATTTACATTAAAAATTTTAATCACAGTCAATTTACACTATTATACTTAACTAGAAATAGAAAAGTATAATAGTGTAAATTGGCTGTTAAAAAGTTTTAATATTAACCTGAAGAATTGACAAAATAATAATAATGATATTTTTCATTTATTCTGGGATTGATCCCTTTCGAATAATATTACAGGGGTCAAAATTAGGATTTAGAGCCTTAAGAATACCAGTGATGCGGTGAGAAGGATGCACTGGGATCTCTAACAGCTTTGCTCTACCTCTCTTGCGTGGGGGATAGAGTGATAGAGAGGGATAGACCTCAGGGATCCTCAGGTCGATAGTGTAAATATTGTTTGTAATATTTTGTGTAAATATTGAGTGTAAATGCTACTGGTGTTTATTTTATTTATTTAGTTTTTCATGTATATATTTTTATTATTATTATTATTTTTATGTTTATTTTCTTTATCCTTATGTTAGTATATATTTAGAGCGATATTTTACAGATTTTTTATGTAATTTTTTTTTCATATATTTATTTCTTTTTATTCTTATGTTATTTTATTTTCGTATGAATGTAATCAGTTATCACTATTACCTATTGCCCAACAATGTTGTGCCAGATTGTAATATTTATCAATAAATAATTTTTTAAAAAACGGAAAAAAAGTGCCTTAGAGTAAAATACATAATTTAAAAAAAAAATATTAACCATCTTAAAATATCATGAAAATAATAAATTTGAAAAGATAAACATGAACAACAATAATTAACAGAATATGTAAAATAGAAGTAGAACAAAAAAAAAACATATCTCATATCATAAAACATAAGGTGACTAAATTCTAATAATAAATAAATAAATACTAAAAAAAATATAGGATAATTTTGGACTGAAATTATTGACCTAGGCAGAATAGTCTCCATAAAGTTTTAATTTATGTGATTCTAAATTTTTATTGAAGATTGTCCTTGAGAATGGTCTAATTGGACGAAACGTTGGGCTTATAAAGAAATACAAATTGTTTTGGGACATAAATTGGATAACATTTATTTTTATTTAAAAAGTAATAACCAGCTTCAATAAAGTGAAAAGATTATATATAAAGTACCTTATAATGTTTCATATAATATAAGAATAATATAATAAACTATCATACTATGGGTTTTACATATATACTAGTAGACCAAGCAATGCTTCGCTCTTGTATGATTTGAGGATGTATATAGATTAAAAACAATTGAAAGTTCTATATCAATTATTGTATTTAGTTAAAACTGGACATTTACCTATAGATTTTTTGTTTTGACAATTTAAATTGAATCACATACGCGATAAGGAACCTAACATATTTTTTTAACATATTTAAAGCTATATAACTTTACAACAAAACTCAAGTATTCCAAGAGCCTAAGAGGAGAACAAAGTTAGTTATTTCATACCAATTTTGGATTACTTTATTGAAAACTATGAATGGTTACTACTCAAAATTGAGTCAGGTGTAGTTTAGTTGTAGTGTAGGTGTAGTTTAGTTGACTGCCAGGTGTAGTTAGGATAAATAAAAACTATTACAAAAACGTTAAAAACATTAATTTTTCATTTGGAGCTCTATATATTTAAAACTACCTACAATACTAAAAACCTAAGAGAACTGCAAATTTTGACTTATCCTTAGTTATACGTTTATCATTGCCCACGCTCAGCAGAGAAGGGGGTGAGTTAAAGTCAAATAAAAAAAAAAATATAATCGCAAAAGGAAAAAAACAAAAAAAACAATACAGAATAAATTACTCACAATAGGCGCCACGTTATTTTTTTCCTTGGAAATAACGAAAACCCCGAAGCATTATACCCACAATAAACTATACCACAATAAACAATAAAATATACCCCTATATAAACAATTGTTGAATTATGACCACTGGCGAATACCTTTACAAGTAGATAACAGAAAACTTAGGGGTGTTACCTATTCCGTGAATAACAAAAAAAATATAAGTAAATTAACAAGTTGAAAGCAGAGAAAGAACAGCAGAACTATATGTACAAAAGTTTAATAATAAGAAAAATATATATACAGAGAATGAAAAAGGGGGAAAAAAAAGAATTCTTATCAATTAATAAAACAATTAAAACTTATAGGTTGACTTAACCTTATCTTTAATACCTATATTTACATTATTATCCAAAAGAGTATAAAAGTGAATATAAAATAAAATTTAGTTCAAACCCCACCTAGTCCTCCACTTCTATTGTTAATGATCGTCTATTGAAGTAAACACCATAATTTTGAAAAACAAAACATATATGACAACATTTCTCACATGGTGATGTTCCGGTTCAAACCATAAAGATATATGGCCTTTAAACTATTAACACTTCACATTGAACAATCGTAACGTGTTCCAAAATGAAACTGTCGCGTTCACAAAAACAAACCCCACTCGTCTCAAACACATCGCTCGTATTTTGTTTTTCACCATGACAACCGTGACACCTCTTGTCTACACAGATCTAGCTAGTGTTTTTATTTCACCATGGCAACCAAATATCATTTAAAATTTTTTTTTTTTTAATAATCTATTTATTGATATTTACAACTGCATACACATATACCCATCAAGTAAATTTGCTGTAAGTGATATTATGACATGATAAAACATGTGGAGAATCTACCCATTGATAGAACTCCAAAAACATTTCTAAAGGAGAAGATCTCGAGGCCATCTTCTTTTCAAACGTCTAGGAGGATTATTAGGTAGAGAAGGAGAAGCCAGGTTAGAAACGAGTTGGTTTGGGTGGTTGGGGAGTTTATTATGGAAGGATTGGTATCTGGTTCTGGCCAAATCGCCAACATAGGGGACATTGAGGTCCTGATGGATGATTTGATTTGTGACAAAGTAAGGAGCATTAAGGATTTTACGAAGGATTTTGGACTGTAAGGGTTGGATTCGAGAGGAATTAGATGGTTTAGTGGAGCCTCATAGCTCAACTCCGTATGTCCAGATAGGCCTTATCATCTTATAGATCAATCTTTTGTAATGGATTGGAAGTTTGGACCGTTTGTCTAGTAAATGTTGTAATAGTCGGAATCGACGAGCAGTTTCCTGTCTTTTCAGTCTTGTATGAGGATTCCATGTCAGTCGTTTGTCCAGATTAAGTTGAAAAAATGTAAAGGTGCTAAAACATGAGCATTAATTGAGCTATTTACATTCAATAGTTCCCTTTTTAAAAAGCATCATTCATAAAAAATATACTGAACAGTTAGGGAATGTAAGCAGGATTATGATTTTTATAACTCAGGAACCATAGGACAGGAATATGTATTCATTTCATAGGAGTAGTAGTTTTCATGACATGTGCCACAATAAATTCACAAAATGTA
The DNA here is from genome assembly GCF_000696795.3 of Halyomorpha halys. Classification (NCBI taxonomy): domain Eukaryota; kingdom Metazoa; phylum Arthropoda; class Insecta; order Hemiptera; family Pentatomidae; genus Halyomorpha; species Halyomorpha halys. The sequence goes on along the minus strand of NW_027105160.1, from coordinate 418,406 downwards.
AGGTCAAAAATTGTAATTTATTAAACAAATATATCTCAGTAGCGTACGTTTGAGACATTAGCACTCACATTATAGCTAGTTCAATATAATATAAAGTAGTTTATGACATTCATCTACATTTAAAAGATATGGCGCTCCGAATGAAAAATTAGTATTTTTAACGTTTTGAAACAGCCGCCATTTATTACTATACTTGGCAGACTTATCAATTTTGTCTAGTAAGTACACATAGTTTTCTTAAGGTAATAAAAAATTGGGGTGAAATAACTGACCTTCATTCAACTTCTTGTAATATTTATTATCTTATAATGTCCGAATCCAATATTTATTTATTCATTTATTTTTAGTATAGAATTGCATTTTCCTATGAAAATATTAGTTGGCCTAATTTACTTCAAGCTATTTTAGTTTTTTATGAATGAAAAATCAATAATAGCAAAAAATAATATTTTTTCTTATTCTTCGAAAAGAAACAAATCAATTGTTAGATAATAATGTCGTAATAAAAATATACTTTTGAGGATTAATTATCATAACTTTTGAAGATTAATAATCATAATTTTTGAGGATTAATTATAACGTTTCAGGATTAGTTATAATAACTTTTGAGGATTAATTATTATAACTTTTGACTATTAGTCTTCATAACTTTAGTAGATTAGTTATCATAACTCTTTGGGTTAATTATCATAAGTTTAGAAGGTTAATTATCATAGCTTTTGAGCGTTAATTATCATTGCTTTTAAAGGTTAATTATCATAATTTTGTGGGTTAATTATCATAACTTTTAAGGATTAATTATCATACCTTTTGAGGATTAATTATCATAACTTTCAAGGTTTAAATATCATAAGTTTTGAGGATTAATTATCATAACTTTCAAGGTATAAATATTATAAGTTTTGAGGATTAATTATCCTAATTTTTGAGGATTAAATATCATAACTTTTGAGGATTATCATAACATTTGTGGGTTAATTATCATAAGTTTTGAGGATAAATTATCTTTGAGGATTAATTATCCTAATTTTTGAGGATTAAATATCATAACTTTTGAGGATTATCATAACATTTGTGGGTTAATTATCATAAGTTTTGAGGATAAATTATCCTAATTTTTGAGGATTAAATATCATAACTTTTGAGGATTAATTATCAAAACATTTTAAGGTTAATTATCATACCTTTTGAGAATTAATTATCATAATTTTTAAGGTTTAGTTATCATAAGTTTTGAGGATTAACTATCCTAATTTTTGAGGATTAATTATCTTAACTTTTTAGCATTAATTACCCAATTTTTTAACATTAATTATCATAATTTTTAAGGTTTAGTTATCATAACTTTTGAGGATTAATTATAAAAACTTTTAAGGATTAATTATTATAACTTTTAAGGATTAGTTAGCATAATATTTGTTAAAATCGAGGATTTCATTACCTTTTAACTTTCTCATGATGGCATGGAACATTTTGAAAAAAGAAAAAAAACACCATATATAAATCTGTCCAGTAGTCAAAACGTTTATTGTGGATAAACATTGGAACCATTCCCTCCTGTATATATATAATAAAATTTGAAGTAACACCCGCACCTACTTAGGATTCTACCCTTAGATCATAATTTGTCGATCCTTCAATCTAATCTAATCAGCTTGTCATTTCGCTACTCCAGACCCTCGGGACCCTGATCGTCCTCGAAGAGTGGTCCCGGAATTGGAGGATTAGGATAACAAACCCCGCCAAATTACCGAAGCCCTTCCGAGTCTCGTTTAATTAATTACTAACGGTCACGTTACTTAGGGCTCTCTTGTATTAGCCCTCTGCAGATTGTGTAAAGGCCATGTTTTAATAATCCTTTAATTAAGTTTTAATATGAAAAGAATTTATAAATATTCCAACCGCTGAGATTAATAATAAAACTAACTTATTCGGCATATGGCTATCTTAAGTGTAAACATGATACACTACCGCAAATAATCTGCAATGAAAATTATATAAATCACTGATTTATTAAATTCCATGTTTAAATTTTCTAGCTGTATATAAACAAAATAATTGTTGGGTGAAAGAATGTATCGACACAGTAATTATATAAACAATAAGAAGGATCCAAAAAAAAAAAAAAAACAGCACTAGTGTAGGATGCAGCTAAAAACTAGCACAATTTTGATTTTGATAATGCAATAATTTTACATATAGAAAATAATACATTTAAAAGAAAAATCCTTTATTCTATTTAGATATCAGAAAACATTATTTATCAGGTAGGTTAATTTATGAGTGTGTTCCCCAATTTAAGAATGTTTTTATAAATTATTGACTAATGATACAATTTGACAAAGGCATAAAAGCCTGTAATAGTTTGATGACCAATGTCAGCGCTGATATTGTTATGCTATGTATCTGTCGGCGGGATGCCAGGATAATCGCTCAAGGCAGTTATCCAAAATAATTAATTAATTAATTTATATGAAGTCCTGCAATAATATTATTAGGCCTATTTTTTGTGTTTACCAGTTACCAATTAAATAACTTTAAATTTATAAAATATTGTTATCATTGAAAATATGTAATATAATAAGGAGTGATATTGGGTAATAAAATAGTATATAAACTATATCGAGGAACAAAACATGTATTATATGATTGCCATCAAATGATTGAAAAGATCCAGATAATTGGTTTGCCATAAAATATTGTATTATTGTCACCTAATGCATATATCTGAATGACAGTTGAGTTTGGTTATTCATGCCATGAGGTGAGCTTCTTAGGGGGACATGCATAAAATGCATCTTGCCCTCTCTTAGGTCTTCTTGCTTCAGTGTTCTGTACCTCTATCTTCTATGTCTTCGTCGAGAACGTCTTTTGGCCCCCGGCGACAACGTCGAGCCTTACTTCCAGAAAATTGGAATAATGGAAGAATAAGTTCCTAAAGGAGAACAACCTGTATCGAGAAATGTAACAACGAAATCCAGAATACGGTGCCTCTAACCCTGTAGTTGTATACGGCACCTAAAAATTAATTTTTTTTTTTTTTTTCCCTACGCCACAGGAAGTGGGCTATTACGCTATTTTCCTTCTCGCAGCCCAATACAATTTTATTCGTCCTCTTAGTTCGTCCGTATCTCGCTCAACATCCACCAGACCAACACACGCCAAAAGATGGTCCCCATCCATGTCCCCCATGTTGCATAGAGGACATTTCGGGGAATCTACGATGCCAATTCGATGGAGGTGTTTTTGGAGTAAATCATGTCCTGTTACTAGCTGAAATAGGCCACTCTCTCAGCTCTGCTAAGATTGCCTGGGATTCTTTTTTCCTTATCCAGTAGGCTCTCCCACTTCTTTCCTTCCGCTTGAACTTTGTGTCTAGCACTTGTCCTGTCCTTATAATAAGCGCTTATAAGTGATTTTACTGTCCTGTAGGAAAGTGGTAGAACAGGCTGATTCTCTGCACAACCAACTTTAGCCAACTTGTCAGCTTGCTCATTACCATCTATGCCAACATGGCCTGGTATCCACTGCAAGGCTATAGCCCTTCCTCTTTTCTTCATGATAGCAGCCATGTTTCTGCACTTTTCTTCCGTGGGTGACTCTGCGGCACCTGGTGTGTTTAATTTTTGTAAAATTAAAATTAAATTACCTAAAAATTAAATAAATAATAAGTATTCGTCTTTAATGCCCTTTTTTTCTGGTCTAGTTGTTCTGCCTCTTTTATCCCACCTCCCCTTAGAGGCGTTACCTTTTTTTAATCTAATGGTATCCCACCTTGCCCAGGTATCAGAACATATGGCAAAAAACCTTAATTATATTGATAATTGTTAATAGATCAATACATATCAGTTAATAAGGTAGGAAATTAATTTTTTAGAATTAATTTATAATGAGTGGGATATAATTGAAACTTTTAGTTGATAGACCCTTGGAAATGGCCGAAATGGCTGAAGTGTAGGAGTTACAAAGTAATTAAAAGGTATAATACTACATGGATATTTTTGTTTTAATTAGTCTTTTAATATGATAATATGTTGGATAACAATATTTTAATATATACTATAAGTGTTTTAACTATAATAACACACTTTTTTTTTTTTAAAAAAAAGGTAATTTAGCTGAATGATAGATATATATTTTTTTAATTTGTTGACTGTATTTAGTATATCATTTTGTGGATTGATTAGAAAATGTACAATGTGAAGTCCGAGACGTTATTCAATTGTTAAATTGAAGTTTTAAGGCAGTTTGTTTTTTCAGAAAATGCCACATTGAGAAATTTGTAGATAATTTTCCATTGAAGTGATTGGATATAAGATTGGACCGTTCTAATCCATTATAACCTAGTGTATTGTTTAAAGTTATCTTTATTTTGCCGGTTGGGACAGCTTTATCAAGCGCGACGTCCCCTGACAGGGCTGTCGTCCGGTCTAATCACAGAGAGTGGTCAAAGCCCGGTGTCATCCTCCATTCGTCCGCAGCGCTATGGCGAGGCAAGGAGGGTCGGAATAACCATTAGACATATCATGGCATTATTGTAATACTAGTGAGATTGTAAGGTCTGGTATGTGATGATTGCTGGAAAGGAGTGTCTTAAGGAATCCTCATATCGTCAAGCGGCAGACACCAAGTTGCCTTCCACCGATTATTATAAAATTATTAAATTATTATCAGATATAACTGGAAAAAGTAGAATATCGGGAGAACCCCACGGAAAAGATCTTAATTTAAAAAAAAATTAAATCTGTACCGCTACAATCCATGGAGGGTACAGTACTTTGTAAGGAAATACTGTTACTAGAGCAAATGTTGTACAAGGAGGTGATTTGGTCAGAATCACGATCAACCACCAGATTTCTCTCCAACTTTATGAGGCTGGGTGGAGCCCGGAGGGCTTCAGAACCCACAGGGCTGACTCGCTTCAGTGAAACAGAAAATAATTATCTACCACGGTCAGATTCCAATCCGAGTCCTTGGAGTTGCCTTGCCAATGAGCTACCCACTCCCAAACTAGACTGATCTATAAAAATATAATTTCTCATATTATTCAAAAACTGTGGTTCAAATGAGCAAATATAGCGAAAGGCACTATAAAAACTTATATTAGACTTGAGAATATTCATACAATTTTCAATAACTACGTGCCCAAACTGAAACATATCAATGTGAAATTGGTAACGAGACTCTTAAACATATTACACTTGAATGTCTAGTAATTAAAAAACAACGAGAAATATTGTTCAAAGATACAAATCAAAATATTATTTATGGTACATTAAAAGTATATCCATTAATATTTATAATCTATATACATAGATGTATAACCGATTATATAAATCATATATAAGATAAATCACATATTTTTAACTTAATCAATAATATATTAGGAAAAGATGGTTAGGGTGCGGTCAGAGAATAACACAAATAAGTTAAAAAACTTATTTAATAGTGCCAACGTTTCGGCCAGAACATTCAGCCTTCATCAGAGCTACTTGGAGAGGATCGGAAATCCAAGTGCTTGACTATATTCATCGTCATCAATTGCTGGTGGAGTCATCCTCTGGGTTGGTTATCCAAATCTTTGCTACCAGCCAAAAAATATTTTTCAAACCACCGAATGGTCCCTTTGTTACAACAAACCTCTAAATTGTTTAATGAGGTGTAGATAGTTGACCGTAGATTAATGCTTGGAGAAGTTTGTCGGGGGGTGCGGTCAGCAAAGAACAACATAAATAAACAGAACCATATTTATTTATTTTATGCCGACGTTTCGACCTGAGTTTCAGGTCTTCATCAGGGGTTGTGGCGTAGAAGGCAGGACTGTCTTTGACATGTCTGTTTATTTATGTTGTTCTTCTCCCCTCCCTCCGACAAACTTCTCCAAGGACTAAATTGTTTAAATCTTTTGGAATTTTAATAAATTCTTATGTTATTCAGGGTGCTGAATTCAATGGATTGCGCTTTTTATTTTATTTTTTTATAATATTTACAGGTGTAAAAATATTAATCTTAGTTTTCGTCATTAAAATAATTTTTAATGCCAATCTGGACATGCAGACTTAAGCTTTGGGGCTCCACTAAACCTTCGAATTTCTCTCGTATCCAATTCTTACAATCCAAAATCCTCAATGCCAATTACATTGTCACAAATAAAATCATACCTTAATGTTCCATATGTAACCGATCTAGCCCGAACCAGTTACCATTCCTTTCATTATTAACTCTCTAACCACTCAAACCCCCTAGTTTCTAATGTTGCATCCTCTTCCAAGACGAGGCGCCTGAAAGGAAAATGGCCACGAGACCTGCTAATGTAAAAAGATCATTAAATTGCTACCAATGGGTAGTTTCTCTACACGCCTGTATCACTCCGTAATAACTTACATCAAATTTACTTTGCAATTTACTTGCATTTATGTGCAGTTGTAAATTTCAATAAAGACAAAAAAATCATTTTTGTAATTCTGATCCATTGTAGTTAATTAGATTATTGTTCTCACTTTATTTTAGTTATACCTTCCAAGGCGCCTGACTTCATACATCTCAATACTTCAATAAAACTTATACAAAAGTTGCTCCAATAAGTACAATTTAATAGGAAATTAGTCTCATCACAAAGGTCAATAAAGCTCATTTTTTCTGGTCAAAATATTATCAAAAATTTGTCAAACGAATTTTTCAAGTATTAAATGGCTGTAGAAATTTATAATCAAAAATTTCAAGAAACAAACCTACTTTTGAAAAACTACATTTGGTGCACTAACTTTCGTTGGTATTGACTTGGCTGAACTATTTTTTGTTGAATAGTTTAAGGAAGGAAGGAAAAACTTTATTAAAATACAAAGTTGTTCTTCCCAACTTCATTGGACTGGTAGTCACACAGCATACTTATTTTAGTCTAATCAGATACTATTTTTAATCTTACGATAAATAAGCCTAGAGAATTATACAATAATAAAACAATAATTATGAACATTAGTAAAATATATAAAATTAAAACATGACTTTTTCAATTCTTTCCCCTTTCTCTCTTTTTTTTCTTTATCTTCCCTTTTTTACCCCTTTCATATTCTGGCTTCAACCTGATTAACGGAATAATGGATAAATTAGTGATAGAGATACGAGAAAATATATAAAAGTTATTTAAGAAACAAATTTAAATTTAAAAAAAAAATCAACAAACAATGTTAAAATTACACAACAATAAATATAGGATAAATATTAAGATATTAAAAATATATACAAAAATAATAAAGTAACAAATAACATAATAAAACAAGAAATAAGATATGCTATGTACGCATACCATCCTTTCTCCGGATGACTACATAATAATAATAATTTCCATGAATTTGTTGGTGGATGATTCCAAGGGGAAGTAAATAATAATAGTAAAATCTCAATTTTACCCAAATCCGAAATAACTGTTACATTATGTATACGGCTCACAAATACGGTGAATTCGTTTATAAGTATTTGAGTGTAGGAAAACTAAGAATTAAGAAGAAAGATTAGACTCATTTTATTATGGGGGGGAGGTTTCAGAATTCCACTACAGTGTGCCGTGGTTATGTTTTTTGCAGGTTGGGCTGCTGAATCCAAGTTTTAAACTTATTTTAAACTCGATAATTGCGTGTTTCCATGTTCATATTTGATGGCATACTAAACAATGTGCGATCGATTCGAATAATAGAAAATATTATCAAAAAAGAGAGGATTAGTGACGGCTCATTATAATGTATAAACATAATTGTAATAACCAAAAAAGTCCATTAATCCCACTTTGAATTCCTGAAATAATAAAAACAGATATTTCAAATGAAATGGCCCAATATTATAAGAAAATATAAGCAGTATAAAAATGAAATAATAACGCCTTTACGAAAGAATTGAAATATGTGTGATTTTCAAAAAAATCGAGTGCCCAAGCAATGGGATAATTTTGTGGAAAAAAAAATATGTATATGTATGGAATATATAGTAAGACAAAAAGTCTTCATCCTGATTAATAAAGTTATTGCTGTTTTGAAACGTATAAAGATTAATTTTTTCTTGTAGTTGGACAAGTGAAAGTTCTCTGATTTTTTTTTAAATCATATTTAAAATAATATTTTTCTTAATAACCCATATAGTACGTGTTAAACTTTAAGAAATATAATAAGAAGTCGTTAATTGAAGAAAATTAACTCTCATGAGAGAATTCAATTGGTTTTGATAGGGTTATTGCTATGATTGGAATGGAACAGGAAGCATCCATATTCATAGAGCGGAAGCAGGCGGTGATAATGCATACACTCAATGAGAGCCACCGCTCGAGTAATTAAATACAATTAATTAATGTAGCACAGATATCGTATATTAACTGAATATCAATCGGCATCGGTTTGATAACAGGCAATTTCGAAGGTAATCCTCAAAATAGCGGCAACGGTGGGCCAATTTGCCCAGGATCAGGTCCGCCCTGGAGGAGGGAGCTTCGACGATGATGTCATTAATATGGCCGGAGGGTCATCAATGTCAATACATAGTTGTTTTTGATTTGGTTGCACCTGCAGTGCCGAATTCGTCAAGCTACGTGTTTATTTGCATTTATTTTAATAGCGATCCAGTTGGAATCATTTTGTATCTGTTCTGGGAGTGATTCATATCAAGTTGTATACCAGTTAAAAAAAAAATCAACTTTCTCTTTAATACATAAAAACTATTTATTTAAACACGCTAATAGGACAACTGGCCATTAATCACATGTCTGAGAACACAGGACTAAAAAGAAAATGTACAAGGGTCCTGCTAACATAAAAAAGAAAAAGAAAAGCCTCCTCTCAACCTTATCATACACAATACTCTTATCTTATTCAATACGTCAGTCAAAAATCTTGGATTCCTTTTTGACAAACTTTATCAGATTTCTCGTCGAACTATAGCTACCCACAATCAATTCAATAAAATTCTCCTTCCACTTAATACCCGTCAACTCTTAGTTTCCACTCTTGTTTTCTCCCATTTTGACTAAGGCTACTTAGTATTTGGTGGATTTTCCGGTAATCTCGAATCTAAACTTAAAGGTCTTCTGAATTGTGGAGTGCCATTTTTTTTTTTTTTTTCGAGACCACCAGAGACTACCCAGATAACCCAGTATTACGCCGAGCGAAGTGGCTCTATCCATCCTTCCGATGTATTTCCTAGCTTCCCTTCTATTCTAAGTAATTAGCACTCAGCGCCCCACCTATATCCTAGAAAACCTGCAATTCAAATTCTCAATCAAATCCTGTACTACCAGGTCCTCTTTGATGAATCATTTTTTACCCGAGCTGCATATCTCTGGAACTCCATTCCCTCTAACATACGTCATGTACCAACCCTTCCCTCGTTTAAAATCCTTATCTTTAACTGCCTTTTACTTCACCAATCTAATCCACTATTATAATAGTGCAGATAATTTGTAACTACCTTTTTAGTTTTTTTTTCTCTGTATCTCAAATTATTTATACAATTTTAGTATAGACAGTATAGTATAAGTTTTAATTAAGTACGGCCACTATTTAATTGTTTTTGGCCAATATTTGTTATTGTACACTTAATATGACCTTATAATTGTCCTAAAGTGACCTAGTTCTTAACAATAAACTGTTTTCCATTAAATTTCAAAAGCCAGAGAAGTAACGCTTTGTCCGGTTCTTCTTCATGCCTTAGTACTTATCCTATGCCATTTGTTAGTAAATATCATTGTCATCCAATATACTTATTGTCGATCATTTGAATATGAATGTTAAAAAACTATACATTAAAAAAATTGTTTTATCGTTTGTAAAAAACCTTTGATAAACCAGGGACCACCGGTCATACTCATAGAAGTCCGCGAAATTTATAAAAATATAATTTTACAACATCAGGACATTAGAACATTTATTGAGTAGTGGATTTGGTTGGTTAGGGAATTTATAATGGGAGGAATGGTAATCTGGTTCGGGCTAGATCGGTTAAATATGGAACATTAACGTCTTTAGTGATGATTTTATTTGTGACAAAGTAAGGAGCATTAAGGATTGGATACGAGATGAATTCGAAATTTTAGTGGAGCCCCAAATTGGCCTTATTACCGTCATGTAGATCAGTCTTTTGTAATGAATTGGAAGTTCAGATCATTGGTCCAGTAAGTGCTGTAATAGTCGAAATAGACTAGCAGTTTCCTGTCTTGTGTGAGGATTCCAGGCTAGTCGTTAGTCCAGATGCTGTTCCAGGCAGCGGATCTGTTCGACAGGGGTAAGAGCAACATTATTAAAGGAGTAAAAGTTTAAGTAGGGCAGTAGGTAAGTTATAAGGTAATATGCCTAATTAAATTTCTTTTTTGTATGATGTTTATATTCATATAATGACAGGTTACAAACATATGGAAAATCTACCCATTGATAGAACTCCAAAAATATTTTTGAAGGAGAAGATCTAGAGACCATCTTCTTTTCAGACGTCTAGGAGGATTATTAGGTAATGAAGGAGAAGCAAGGTTAGAAACAAGTTGGTTTGGGTGGTTGGGAAGTTTATCGTGGAAGGATTGGTATTTGATTCCGGCCAAATCAGCAACATATGAGACACTGACATGAGGTCATGATGGATGATTTGATTTGTGAAAAAGTATGGAGCATTAAGGATTTTACGTAGGATTTTGGACTGATGAACTCCGTTACATATATTTACTTACTAGATTTTAATATGTATTTTAACTTTTGCTCTTTCCTGTTTCTTAGTTTTAATATTACTAATTCTCATATTTTCTGTATCTTCTTATAATGCTTAAGACTATACACATTTCCTTTCAACACTGTTTATGTACCTATAATGATAGTTATCTTCCAATTGTTCTGTAATTCCTTCTATTCATTATGGTTGTATCTTGTTTTTGGTTCTTAGCCCTGATGCAGGCTTGAAATCCTCGCCGAAACGTGGGAACTAATGAATAAGTTTTTAATTTGTGTCTTCTTCAATGACCGCACTCGGCTATCTTCTCTTCATATATATGTATATTTTTATAATATTTTATACAAATGAGATATTGATGTTAAGACTTATGACTATGCAAATTAAATCTATTACGACGAAATCTACAAGTACATACATATATGTACAAATTGATGTGAGTATTATAAATAATAATAATTAAAAACCATTATTTAATTAATTAATTTTAGATATGAAAGGGAACCCTATCGCTGGCCCTATAAATGGTCAGAGGGCCATATCAACTCAATAATAAAACCCTCACAATTCCAATTAAACATTTCCGATAGCTTTTAGTGTTTCAAACCTTTTTCTTTTTTTCCGATTCGCTCCGGAATAAAAACAGGACCGGAGTCATAAACCTTAATGAAAAAATAAGGGAACGAAAGAGGGAGGAGAAATTGCTTTCGAATGGAAAACGACAATATAAAAAAATGAATGAATATAAATATTGTGGCATATGGAGTGTGGGGTTTGGGTTCAATTCCGACAGGTGAGGCTGACAAGTTACTCACGGCGAAACAAAAAAAAACCATTCATTTAATTATATAAAATATTTTAAATTAAGATTATTTAATCATTTATGTAATTAAAAAAAAAATAAAATAGGTTGCGGTGCTGTTACTCCTATTTCAATAACGTTTTATTTTTAACTGGAGAAGATGGTAGGGGGGTGAGGGGATGTGGTCAGCAGTTTAATAAACAAAAAAATTGTTTATTCATGCCTACGTTTCGATCTGAATTTCATGTCTTCATCACGGCTATAAAAGAAAAAAAGCGATTATAACCATCATCTAGAGACACATACAATTGAAATGAAATAGTAAACTAACAAATTTGGAAATATACATAATAATCAATTGAAAATAAAGTAGTTGATTAATAACTATGAAAGTAGATATTAGTAGATTGATAACAGTGAAAGATACAATATTATATTGGTTAAGAAGATATGTATATTATATTTCGAGTTGCTTCCTTATATCTATGATATTCTTTCGTTCAACCAAAATATTATTCCAATTTTGACCAAACCTCTAACTAATAAATTATAAATATATGTCCATAAAGGATTAAACTTGATACCTATATAGCTCATATCTGCTAGCCTTCACCGAGGAGAATAGCAGCAAGGAAAATTTGGAAATATATATAAATACTAAAAAACTCTTTTTCTTGTTTTTTAGCCCTAAAACTCAGGTCGAAACGTCAGCATAATATACATATAATATATTTCCAAATTTGTTTGTTTATTATTTCTTTCCAATCTTATGGGTCTTTGAATGATGGCAGTTGTCTCTTTTTTTTTTTTTTTGTAGACCTGATGAAGACCGTCGAAGGTCGAAGGTCGAAGGTCGAAACGTCGGCATTTTTGCTGATCACGACCCCCGACTATCTTCTCCACTTATTAATCTGCGGTCAACTATCCACACCTCTTTTTACTTTTATATAGAATAAATATTGAGGTCGTCAAAAATATCCAATTGGAGTATTCGATAGATATACAAGTTTTGAGGTTCCTCTGAATTCAAATTACCAAATCTCATAAAATGATCTCCGAACAGACTATCTTTTTTTATTTTTATTTATTTATAGAATTTTACAACTGTATATAAAAAAAAAGTACAATAAGTAAATGTGATTAATGTTTCAGAACACATGCTAATCTTAGGAAGGAACAACCAAATGGTGAAAATTTAATCATTGCTTCAAATTAGAAGATCCTGAGACCATTTTGTTTTCACACGCCTTGGTGAATCATCTGGAATTGTTAAGGATAAGAGATTAAGAACCAATAGGATTGGGTGGGTAATGATTTTGGAATGAAAAGAGGGATATCTGTTTCGGGCCAGATCTGCAACGAATGGGATATTGAGGTCTTTATGGATGAGTTTATTTGTGATGTAATGAGCATTAGCCAAGCTTAAAAAAACGTTTTTCGAAACTGAATTTATATATTTCGGAGAAGTGTTTGCCTAAGAAGTTATAGCAACTTCTGTTTCAGAATGAGTGCTGTGATAAGATCGTGGCCAGGAGCTTTTTTAGAAGGTAATTGGTAGATGATGTTCATTATTTCTGAGGGATGAAAGGCAACTTTAATTTTAAAGTTAATAAAGTAGGTAACAAAGCAAAAAATAAAACAACAATTATCAAAAAAATTAAGTTAAATAATAGGGGTATTCATGATCTATGTTAAAGCGTGTTAAATGGAAAAACTCGTGTTAAATCGAAAAAAATTGCCTTCTTTTGCCGTGGTAAAACGAAATAACATTTAACATGGCTGAGAGTCTGTTACTTGGTCAGTTAAATCGAGAATGACGTCACACAATAGACCAGTTGAGATCGCCGCCATATTAGTTGTTGTGACTTTCAATACAGTTGTCAATTAGCTCATCTTCATTCTCTTCTTCACAAGTTTGAAGATCAATAAGACACTCATAAGCTAAACTTTCACACAAATTCCACTTTTCACTCACTCTAGGCATGTTTTAATTAATTACTTAAATCAAAACTGAAGTAAACAATAACATGAGGGTCTGGAAGGAAGGTTATAAACATAAAGGCTTATACAACAAGTTGCTGAGAAAATCCGCTAGGGACTCTTATGCATTTAACGTTCAACATGACTTCAAATAGGGCTGCTCACAATCCTATAGTTATAACATTTAACATGGTAAAACATATAACATTTAACACAACATCATGAATACCCCTAATATATAAAAGAATAATAATATTGGAAGAAGATAGTCCGGGTGGCGGTCGATAAAGGTATCAAAATTGTAAAAGAAAACTATTTAGTGTTAATCAACGTTTCGTCCCACTTTGCTGTTTCAATCTGACAGCGCTGATGAAGCCATGCAAAGTGGAGCGAAACTTTGATTAACAATAAATAGTTTTCTTATACTATTTTGATACCTCTCTTGTCCGTTACTACGACTATCTTTCTACAATGAATTCTTTCTCATTTTTTTTTCATAACTTTAATTTTAAATTATTACTATTGAATTAAGATATTCATATTTCTTTGCATTTTGTAATTTTATATTTTTATTTCCTTTATCCTGTAATTTTACTTACATTTTTAATTACCTATATACACGTTTTATTTCCCACTTGTTTCATTACTTTATTTTTAATAATTTTCTTGATTTTCTTTTTAGGAAGTTTGATTATATTAATTTTTTGTAAATTGTGGAGGTGAAAAAACTTACAAGATGGATATAAGCTAATATGTATTTTTCATTGTACAATGTTTCGAGATAATTGACCCATACTCAGACACCTTTATAGTCCACAAATTTGTCATATTTTCATTTTCTATGTTGAAATCATTTCATCTATATAATCATAGTTTAAAATTGTTTTACATTCCATTATTAAGTTTGAGTGAAAGACAATAAATTAAATAATATAGTGCAAAACAATTTTAAACTATGATTATGTAAATGAAATAATTTAAATAGGGAAATTGAAAATATGTGCATTTTAAAGGTGCATGAGTATGTGACAATCGAATGAATGAAATGAAAAATAGTTTATTATTCTGTGACCAAGACTCTTTAGAACAATTAGAAAGGTAATTTTAATTTTATAATAACATTTGTTGGCCAAAAAACAGTGCGGCCTCACTTAATTATAACTTATATACAGAGAAGAAAAAAAAAAATTAAAAAACTAACTGACTAAATAAAAACAAAACAGAAAGGTAATTACAAAATATCTGTACTATTATAATAATAGATTAGATTGGTGAAGTAAAAGGTAGTTAAATAGAAGGGTTTTAAACGAGGGGAGGGTTGGTACATGACGCATGTTAGAGGGAATGGAGTTCCAGAGATATGTAGACAGTTGTCTCGAAACGTTCTGCAATGATAGAGATAGAGAAGGTAATATTCATTTTAGGTGTTTTTTCACCTCAACGATTTAAAAAAAATAATGATTTTCATTTTGTACATATATTTATTAACTATATTTTCTTATGTACTTTATTAGGGTATTTTATTATGTACTTTATTTTAACATGTTAAACGGAAAAACTTATGTTAAATGGAGGTATATTTCCTTCTTTTACCATGTTAAAACGATATAACATGGTTTAGAGTCTGTCACTAGGTCTGTTAAATGGAGAATGACGTCACGCAACAGACCAGCTGAGCTCGTCACCGTTTTATTTGTTGTCGTGTTTGGTTACTTGCTAGTAGTTTGTGTTTTGATTATGCTAGTATTATTTTAGATGTTTTTATAAGTAATAAAACAATGAATGATAATAATAATATTATGACAGTACACAATTAGCTCTTCTTGATTCTGTTCCTCACAAGTCAGAAGATCAACAAGGCACTCGGTATCTAAACTTTCACACAACTTCTACTTTTCATTTATCAAATGATCAAAACTTAGAAGTAAACAATAACATTATGTTTTTGAAGGAAAGGTTATAAAACAAGTTTCTCAGAAAATCCGCTAGGATCTCTTAGGCAGTTAATCTTTAACATGACTTCAAATTGGGCTGCTCACAATTCTATACTTATAACATTTAACATGGTAAAACATTTTACATTTAACACAACACCTTGAATACCCCTACTATTTGTCCTTTTCTCTGACTTAATTTTAATAGTAGTCATATAGCTTTTATCTTCTTATAGTACTATTCATACTATTTATGCCTCCCAACATTATTTATATATCTATATTTTATATAACCTATATTATATTATATTATATATCTACATTATTTGTTAATTTTTGTTCTTAGCCCTGATGAAGGCTAGAACTTATTGCCGAAACTTTGGCACTAATAATTATGTTTTTACTTATTTGTGTTATTTACTGAGCGTACCCCCAACGATCTTCTACTCATATCCATGGTCAACAATCTTCTCATTCAAAAAAAAATTTTTTTTTTAATGTTTCTTCATAAAAAAATCTAAAAGAAGAGAAAATGCGGCTCTGAAAGGTGGAGTTAAAAAGTCGATATCTCTCTCGGGAGTAAAACAGTTTGGGAGGTGGGGAGAGGGCAGTTTTTACTGAGGCTTATGCTACAAACTGATGGCTGTGTATATACAGGTGCTGCTTATGCCCTGACTAATGCTCCCCCCCCCCTTCTACAATTTCTATTAATAATAAAGTGGGGTATTTTTCACCCCCACCGGTGCCCGGATTTAGGGATCAGGAGGTGGGCGCGCAAACTGTTCCTCGTTTGTCAGGGGCGCGAATTTGCTAACACGTTGAGGGATGCTGTTACTCATCCCTTGACAGCAGACATTTTATATGCTAATAAATCCCTTCCCTTTTATAAATGATTTCCTCAGGTACCCTCGATCAACGCTGAGCCGAATTTATGTCCAGATGTTCTCGCCGGAGTGCCCCGTCATTCGTCAGCCGCTCTCGCCGGGAGAGGAACGACTTGACGGCATGCAAACAGACTCTTGGTAAAAGGATAACGTGTAATTGCCAGTAATCTCAAGTCCTAATTAATCGAAATCAAATAATGAATTTTTAAAAAAAAATCTACAACGAAAATTGTTTTTTTCTTCTCGAAATCTCAGTTGGAAATGGTTAAGCATTGAATATCAATAATTATAATCATCATTCATGCAACTCCTGAGCAATAATAAAATTCCTTAAAAAAAAAAAATATGTACAAAACGTATTAAACATTGGAAATCAAATTTTTAAACTTAAAAAGTAGGAAGGTATCTTTTAAAAATTGATGAATATTATATTACTAATATTTTTCTCCCTAAAATACTAAAATTGGGATATTACTTATGTAGTGAAAAAAATTATTTCCACCAACCAATTTTCATTTATTCTTTTTTTTTAATTATGTAGTTGTCCCGACTTCGATCTAGTTTTTTTGAATATTCCTCTGTCCTCAAAAAACTGTAAAGAAATTACAACCTAATAACAGTTATACACCCGTATAATCTATTAATTTATCTAATGTATATAAAATAAATAATTTAAGAATAATTATAGCTATAATGAGGAGTAGATATTTGACCGTAGATTATTGATTGGAGAAGTTTGTCGGGGGGTGCGATCAGCAAAGAACAACATAAATAAACAAAACCATATTTATTTATTTTATGCCGATGTTTCGACCTGAGTTTCAGGTCATCATCAGGGCTATAGAACAAAAGAGATAACAACAACATTTATAGAAACATAAAATTGAATCAATCAATCTAATTCCACGATTATCAATCAATTAAATTTTTTTTTACTATTCAATTATCAGTTATCAATTTTTTTTATAATTTATGATTAAATTCAATATTTTGTATAATTCCAAATTTGTTTGTATACTATTTCTTTTAAATTTTATGTTTCTCTAAATGTTTTTATTATCTATTTTGTTCTATAGCCCTTATGAAGACCTGAAACTCAGGTCGAAACGTCGGCATAAAATAATCTTTTTTATTTATTTAATGTAATTTACAACTGTACAAAATAATACAATAAGTAAATATGTTGTATGTTTTATATACACTTGAAAATCTCACCCATTGGTAGTACTTCAAACATTAATTTAAATTAGAAGGTCCGGTGGCCATCTTCTTTTCAGACGCCTAGGAGGATTATTAGGTA
>NW_027105160.1:386725-400756 GCF_000696795.3 Halyomorpha halys | reverse complement strand
AAACTTCTCCAATAATTATAGCTATATATAATGTTGTAACATTCTTTATTATCCACTCCAATTGTCCAAATATATTATTAGAAAATACTTATATTTTATTGTCTTCCTCACGGAAAATTTTAAGTAATGCTTAATATTATGTTATATTGACACGTTTACATATATACAAAGATTATTTGTTGTTTTTTGCCTATCACATTTGCTTTAATTAGTTATATATTTTAGTAAAAGGAAAAAGGTAACATCATTCGAAATCATTATCATTAATGTTTAATCCCATTAATCTTTTATTGATTAGTTTCACTAACTTTTTTTAGGATTAAAGAAATAAAAAAATATGAATGTACATAACTATTTTTAGATTGTAGGTCACGTCCGAGTGGCGGTCAATAAAGGTATCAAAGTAGTAAAATAAAACTATTTATTGTTAACCAACGTTTCGTCCCACTTTGCAGGGCTTCGTCAGGGTTGTGAGATTGAAACCATGATGTAAATTGAGTTGATATCTCGGTTTCAAATCCAGAGCCCTGACGAAGCCCTACAAAGTTGGACGAAACGTTGGTTAACAATAAATAGTTTTATTTTACTACTTTGATACCTTTATTGACCGCCACTCGGACTATGTTCTTACTAACTACTTCGTAGGTCAACTATCTTTTTTTAAGAACTATTTTTTGGGAGGGGGGGGGGATATGACAATTTGAGTTTTAAAAAATTAATCTTTTTAAAGAAGTCGGTTTTTCTTTTTCGTCAGGTGCTTTGATAATATCACTGGTCACTAGACGTATTTTTGGTGGATTCACTTGTGTTTTCTTTTATATCCCTAGTAATGCTAGGTGATGATTTCATTAATTAAAATTATAATATTGTTTATTTATAAGTGAAAAGAATATATAAATAAAAATTTAAAAATACTTTCGATTCTCTCGGTGGTTACAATAACTTGCTGGTTACAGTGATAGTTCAGGAAGTTAAAAATATCCTTTGCACGTATTCACTTATATTTTTTTAATAATTTATTTATTGATATTTAGAACTGTATACATATATACACATCAAGTAAATTGTAATCAAGTAAAAAATGTGATATTATGACATGATAAAAACATGTGGAGAATCTACCAATTGATAGAACTCCAAAAACATTTCTAAAGGAGAAGATCTCGAGGCCGTCTTCTTTTCAGACGCCTAGGAGGATTATTAGGTAGTGAAGGAGAAGCTAGGTTAGAAACGGGTTGGTTTGGGTGGTTGGGAAGTTTATTATGGAAGGATTGGTATCTGGTTCTGGCCAAATCGGCAACATAGGGGATCACTTTTATTTAAAAACAAAAATGTTAATGCCTGCTCTGTTGTTTTTTTAACGCCAGTTCGGGTTACTGGAGTGTTCGGAGTTCCGAAGTTCGGGTTGTACTTCATTACGTTTATGGCAACTGTAATAATTACTTATACCTTTCTTTAGTTTTTCTTCCAGAGGTAAATTTTGTTTTGAGATCCTACTCCAGAGCTAATTTTGATGACTCCAGTAAGGACCCATTGATCGACCTGACTCCATTGACTCGCGAGCGGGCACTGGAGAGGATTGAGTCATTGTGCCGCCCATTGAGGAGGCCACAATGAGGACACGCTGCCCGGAGGCTCAGCAGGGCTACCTGCATAACACCTGTCTCATTCACTCCCTTTCTGACTTTGGAACTCCTTTCTGTCCAGGCAGGAAGTCGGGTCTTTGCCATTGGTCGTCGGAATGTCTCTTGCTTCACCTCTCAATATCCTCCAATAAATAACAAACACACAAAAAAAAAAGTGTGTAGCAAATTTCAGTCACTAAGATGTGGAAAAAAGATAAATACTAATTTGATTATCATGAGAGATAGTTGACCGTTGATGACTTATACAAGGTGAAGATGATTGGGGGTGCGGTCAGATTATTATTTTTTATTTATTTGTTTAATGTGATTTACAACTGTACAAATAATAAATACAATAAGTAAATATGTAGTATGTTTCATATGTACTTGAAAATCTTGGGAAGGAACCATCCATTGGTGGTACTTCAAACATTAATTTAAATTAGAAGGTCCCGTGGCCATCTTCTTTTCAGACACCTCGGAGGGTTATCAGGGATTGTTAAGGATGAAAGATTAAGAATTAATGGGTTAGGATGGTTAAGGAGTTTGAAATGAAAAGACGCATATCTGTTTTGGGCCAAATCTGCAACAAATGGGATGTTAAGGTCTTTGTGAATGAGTTTATTTGTGACGTAATAAGGAGCATCAAGGATTTTACGTAGGATTTTGGATTGTAACGATTGGATGCGGGAAGAATTTTATGGTTTGTTAGAGCCCCAGAGCTCAAGTCCATATGTCCAAATTGGTCTGATTATTGTAGTGAATACTAATTTTTTGTAGTGAATGGGAAGTTTAGAGCGTTTGGCGGTCAAATTAAAACACAAGTTGAAGTAACTTATTTGATAATTCAATAATTATTTTAATATTTAAATAACTTGTTTATTATTTTGTTTGTATATATTTTAAGAGAGTTTTTTTTTTTTTAAATTTATTTTACTTATTTATTTTAGTATGTATGAGATCATTCATCACTATAACCTATTGCCCACAACTGTGTGGCAGATTGTAATATCTATCAATAAATAAATCTATCAAAAAAAAAAATTTAAATAAGTTACTTAAACTTATTTGTGTTTTAATTTGATCGCATCCCCCAACCATCTTCTCTTCGTATACTCATTTAATCGTTTCTTTAATGTTAAAATTTTTTTTTTTTCAAGCCCCTATTTGAAATATAGTTTTGTATTTTTCGTACCCTCCTGTAAAGATTTGAAATTAGTGATTCATACGTACATAAAGTGAGGTGTGCCATATGTACAGCTGGCTATAAGGATACCTTGGATAGTACAAGAGCCGGGAAGAAAAAAAAAGGCAGTTATCTCATCCCAATATTTGATTACTTTAATGAAAACTATGGATAATTACTAGTCAAAATTGATGAGTCTTCCAACTATAGGTAGAGGGAATAAAAAATGGCGGCTGTTTCGAAATCTTAAAAAAACACTACTTTTTCATTCGGAGCTCTATATCTTAAAACATCTTAATAACTACCAACAACACTAGAAAATCTAAGAGAACATTATTTAAAGAAGAGTAAATTTGCTGAAACGTCAGCCCTAAAAGAGCTATTTACGTCCAATAGTTTTCAAGATATAGCTTTTTAAAAAGCAAAATTTCTTAAAAATCTACAGAACGATTAGTAGTTAGTTAATTTATTTTGAGAAATCTATATCTCAGGAACTATGTAACGTACAGATATATATTAGCACTCAAATTAAAGCTAGTTTAATGGACTATAATGAAGTTTATTACCTTTACCTTCTTTTTCATGATATTTCCTAAAATAAATTGATTTATAGTTGTTCTGAAAATAAGTTTGATTTATGAAAAACTTCATTTCAGAAACCATTTGACGTACAGATGTCTCAAATTAAAACTAGTTAAATTTACTACAAAATAGTTAATTATTCTTATGAAATGTTGCTTTTTAAAAAGCTATATCTCGAAAACTATTTAACGTAAATAACTCTATTAGAGCTCATATTTTTGCAAATTTACTCTTCTTTAAATGACGTTCTTTTTGGTTTTCTTGTGTTGTTCATACTTTTTAAGATATAGAACTTCAAATGAAAAATTAGTTTTTTTTTATCGTTTTGAAACAGCCACCATTTTTTATTCCTCCTACCTATAGTTGGCAGACTCATCAATTTTGACTCTTAATTATACATATTGTCATTAAAATAATCGGAAATTGGGGTGAGATAGCTGCCTTTTTTCTCCTCTTGGGCTCTTGTACTAAAATAACTAAGAAATTTATATGCGTTCTAACAGTTGAAATAGCTTAGGGAACTTCTTTTGTAATGGTCCGTAAAAATTATGAAATTAAAAATAAAGGTCAGATTTAGTGAATGATAATTTAGAATTAGTGATAAGAAAGTACTTACCTTAAAAGGAAAGTACTTAAAGTTATATTGATCATCAATAGCCAGATAGAGACGGATTGATATATAAGAATTTAGCTTCAAAAGAAAAAGAAAGTGCAGAAGTGAGGTTTGAAACTCTGCAAATAGTACAATCTGAAGGACATATATTTATGAGAAAAAAAGTTAAGCCTAAGGAAGAAAGGAAGGAAGGGAAAATAAAGGAGAAAGGAAAATTCTGAGTAAAGGGCTCACCTTTGATACTTTTGAACCTACCTTCACATAATTTAGTTCTAATAACGTTTGGGTATTTTCATCACCAACTATACATAAGCCAGCGTTCAAACACCCAAAAAACATAAAAATAAATAAAATAAATTAGACTAAAGACACCATACTTTATAAATTATGTTACATGAATAATACGTATTCAGACTTTTTCTGAGTAGATGGTCAAAGGATTCGTGTCGTATTTAGACTTTTTCTGAGTAGATGGTCAAAGGATTCGTGTCACTGAGGAACAGAAATAAGAAAAACTCACTTCATTAGTGCCAGAAATGCAAGTATTCAGTGCTAAGTACTGCATAAAACAACACTCATCATGAATAAAAAATAAAAAGTATAGGAAGAAGATAGTTGACCGTATGAAGTAGATTGTAGGAAGATAGTCCTGGTGGTGGTTAATAAAGCTATCTAGTTAGGTCAACTGATTAGGTCAGTTGTCATCCTTCTTTCAATCAAGACAGCCCTGACGAAGGCTTACAAAGTAAGGCGAAACTTTAGTTAACAATAAATAGTTTTTTCTATGATATCTTTGTTACAAAAATACCTTTATTTACATTCGGAATATCTTTCTACAAAAAAAAAACAAAAAACTATAGTATAAAAATAAGGTAATATGGGAAGAAAATTTGTGGTGTAAGTATAATAAGAAGTAAAATATAAGAAGATAAAAAACAATATGTAAATTGTTACTAACGGAATTTAGATAAGAAATATGTATATTGTGGATGTTTCATGTTTACTATATGAAATTATTGTCAGGTATATTACTCACATATTTTGGCTTTTGTAACGTAATATTTTATTTTAATTATGTTAATCAGATTTAGTTAATTACACATATATTGTCTTTTTCACTGTTCTTATAATTTTAATTTTAAATAATTTCAATTTATTTTTCATATATATAGTAACTGAATTTTCATATCTAAATTTTTTTTTTTTATTCTCTCTTTAATAATTTTGATGTCTTTATATTCTCATACTGGTTTTTATCTTTTTATATGTTGCTTCTTAATATACTTATACAATGCATTTTCTTATTTGTCATTATGTACTTATGGTATTTTCTTATTATACTGTATTTTTTAAAAATTTATTATGGTAGTTATCTATTTTTGACCTTAGCCCTGATGAAGGCCTGAAGATCTGGCCGAAACGTTAACACTGACAAAAAAAGTTGATTTATACGAGTTATCTACTAACCATACTCCTATGACCATTTCCTATAATTTCCACAGTTAACAATTTAACGTCATCATTTTTTTAAAATTAATTATTCATAAATTATGGCGATACTATTATAATATTTTTGTCAATAATATTATATGGGTCAATGTTAATTATGAAAACATTATATTAAAACCTATAAACCACTTTCATAGTTATACATATGGCTACTCATTTAATTATTCTTTACGGGTTTTTGCATAAATGTAATGTCAAAGGGTCTTAATAACTGAGAGATAAATTTTCACTATTTTTTCTTTTCATTATCATTTATAAATTATTCTAATTTTAAATAATAATTTAAAATAAAAAAATAAGATAAAAAATTTGTATACCTAAAACGGAGACAGCGACTACACACGTACATCTTCTTTCTGAAACCCATCTGGACTGTGATTCACAAATATACGGGACAGCCAAAAAAAACTCACATAAAGAAACTACAAATATTTCAATCAAAAACACAACGTCAGATTAGAGAATCTCCATGGTACGCCAGTGACAGAACACTGCACAAAATATAACAGAACAACTGTACAAGACCACATTAAAATATCATACCAGACATTTCATGATAAAGTCCATCATACCAATAAACTAGCACTAGTTTGATGGCTACCTCCAATATTTTTGACAATACTAGGTCTCTATCATGCTACTCATGTATTTTTTTTAATTTTGTTAGATATTACATTTGGTAGGTGTCTTCAATCTGAAATGAAGTAATAAATAATCAATTTTTTAAAAAAAATACTAATTATGAATTAAAATATTTATAGTAAATGCAGCACATGTATTCCCACAACATATTTCATTTAAATTGTGTATAAACAGGGCAGTTATTCCCGTTACATTAGATTTACTAAGAACGGGTTCAGGTCGGCCATCATGGGAATCGAGTTACGCCATGAACCGACTAATGCTTCCATTCACGATTATTAACCTTAATAACCCTCTGCAGTGACTGCGAATTCCGCCCCGAAATAATGCCCCAAATGGAAAAATAAACATCCATCTCTTTTTATTCCCGAAGATAAACGAGCTCAGGTATAATGGGAAGAGGTATACAAAGGTACGCGGTACTACGGTACAAATTGTCAATGGGCTCGGAGTTGTGAATGGACCGGCCGGAGTAGTGAATGGGTGTGTAAATTTCTCGGGGTTCGGCCAGACTGCACGGCACCGGAGGTCTTTTGTCCAGGATTAGGCACAAAGGGAATTTCTGGAAGTCAGGACCTTCCCCCCTCCCTCCTTAATAATGGGAGACTTACCTGTGTTAATTTTTGATTTCACGCCGAAGGAACCGGCAACTGGAAAGGGCACGGTACTGGAAGACATTGATGAATTTTAGGAACTGATTTCTGGTGAGGTTAGAATACCTTTATTACTTTCAATTTATATAATATAGAAAAAAATTATTGTAGACAGACAGTCTGGGTGGCGGTCAAACTTCGTTCATTCTTCATCTCTTCTTCAATTAGACAGCCCTGACGAAGCCATGCAAAGTAGGACGAAACATTGGCTAACAATTAATAGTTTTCTTATATTATTTTGATATTTTTATTTACCACCCCCTAATTATTGGCTATCTCTTTACAATCTACTTCATATGGTCAACTATCTTCTTCCAATATAAAAACAAATATTATTTCGAGTAAGAAAATACATTGTTTTTAATAAAGAAAATTCAAAACCTCATATTTATTTATTTCACTTCATTTCACTAAAAACATGGGAAGCAGATTTCAGTAAACAATTACAATATAACTAGGTGAAGATCGGGTAGCCACGGATACATAAAATATGTACAAATAAAAAAATACATCATCATCATTCATAAATTTCACTTTGAAAACAAACATTGAAACTTCTTTAGTCATAATAATTAAAAATATTCTTCAAAAACGCTTTTTTTAATAAAAAAAATTAAATGAATAGGTAGAACAACATTCAGATAAAATATAAACAAATTAAATGAAAAGAAAAATAACTTTATTTGTTTATATGAACACAGGAGGATACAGATAAACAATTAGTATTATAAACATTTACATGACAGAAAGGTGTTTACATTACATCGAATCGTACAATGAATAATAGTGCACACCTTTCATAATGATTGGTAGCAAAGTTTGTAGAGAAACACATCAGTAGTAAGTTTAAACCTAACCTAAATACGAGGGTGGTTTGAAAAGTTCTCGGAATGTACTAGAAAGAAATGTCTTACCTCGGTGGAACTGCTTTTATTTTCAACATAGTCTCCCTGTAGACTAAGCATTTGGTCCAGCGATGTTCCAATGCCTTGATCCCATCTCAAATGAGAAAATAAGATTCCTCCATGCCTGCAAAATACATCTCAAATTCGGCTGTCAGTTCTTCCGTTGTAGGAAATCTCCATCTACCTAGGGAATTTTTCAGCTTGGGGAAGAGATGAAAGCCTGATGGTGCCAAATCAGGTGAATAAGGTAGATTGGCGTAGTATTGCCCCGTAATTTTTTGACCTGTAGGAAGATAATCTATCAGCAGAATGCCTTTTACATCCCAGAAAACTGAAGCCATGACTTATCCGGCCGAACTAACTGCTTTTGCTTTCTTTGATGGTGGTGACTCAGCATGTTTCCACTGCTTTGACTGCGGCTTTGTCTCTGGGGTATAGTAGTGGACCCAAGTTTCATCTGTAGTCACAAACCGGCGCAAAAAATCTTGTTGGTTGCGCTGAAAACGGGCCAGATTTTGTTCGGACATTTCCAATCTGGTGCGTTTATGATCCAATGTCAAGAACGGCACCCATCTTGCGGATAATTTTTTCATTCCTAATTCATCGGTTAAAATGTGATATACCCGTTCAGATGACATACCTACTACTTTAGCAATCTCACGCACTTTCAGTCGACGATCCTCCATGACCTTTTTGCCAAAAAGGACAGCCGTCCACTACGCGGATCATCATCTAAGCTTTCCTGACCAAATTTAAACTCGCTGGTCCACTTGGCAACAGTTGAATATGAAGAAGCTGAGTCCCCCAGGGTGTTCTGAAAGTCGGCATGAATTTCCTTTGCTTTTATACCTTTCTTTACTAAGTACTTAATCACTGCTCGAATTTCAGTTTTTTCCATTGTCACAAAACACTACGCATAAAACAACAACAAAGAGTTGTCACTACCACTCACTCCACGTGTTTACTCACAAAGGATGTGTGATTATTGCGCGGGAACCTCGTTTCTCTAGCACTGACATCTAGCGGTGATTCCCAGGAATTTTCAAACCACCCTCGTACTCACTGCTCACAACTAAGAACTGATAGATATTGCAAAGTTTTACAATACCACCAAAATATCGATACTCAATTCAAATTCATCCAAATTCTAGTCAACTACAATCGATTAAGATATAAAATGCCGATATAAGAAGAACTAAAAACATTAAAATAAAAAAATCCTAAATAACAAAAAGAAAAATGGAAAAATATTTTCTCAATGCTGAACAAAATTATCCGTAAATGATAGATGTAAAGTAAATGTGTTATGTATTGTTGGGAAATATTTAGGAAATATAGGAAACTATTCTTAGAATATAAGTAGTAGAAGGTAATATAAGAAAACTGACTAAAAACACATTAATAAAAAAATGTAAGTTTAAATGCTTCGTGTTCCCGTGGTTTTTATACCAATGATAATTTTTCACGTTCATTAACCCGGAAATGTAAAGTTGATTTAAACTTGAACTGAAACTGTGTGAATGGGACGCACAACATATATTTTTTTAAACTTATCATATACTTTGTCACAAATAAAATCATATATAATGATCTTAATGTCCCCTATGTAACCGATCTAGTCCGAACCAGATATCACTCCTTCCATTATAAACTCCCTAACCACTCAAACCATCTAGTTTCTAACCTTGCATCCTCTTCCATTCCTGACAATCCTCCGAGGCGACGGAAAATAAGATGGCCACGAGACCTACTAATGTTAAATGTCATTAGAGTGCTACTAATGGATAGTTTCTCTACACGCCTGTAACACTCCATTTTATCTAAGGTCAAATTTACTGATTGTATTATATAATATACAGTTGTAAATTTCAAAAAGATATTATTAAAAAAAAAATTATCATAGAGGAGAAAAAAAATCAGTTGTTTCACACAATTTTAGATTACTTTAATGAAAACTATGTACTACTACTAATGAAAACTCATGAGTCTGCCAAGTATAGTTAGGGGGATTAAAAAATGGCGGCGATTTCATATCATTAAAAAAAATAAATAAATGGAGTATGGTCCGGGTGCGGAAAAAAAACTCAAATAGTGACAATTTTACTTCTTTATCAAAACAGGCTTTTACTAACGTCGGGGCATCTGAATTATCAAACACGGTCAATTACAACCTGAAATAACTAATACAACTCATTAGAATTAGAATTATTGCCACATTCTTCGATAAAAACCGCCATTTGGAGTTTCAATACTACTGTGATTATCTATAGCGCTTTGTCTGCCTGCGGTTGGCGAAAAAACGTGCGCTTTGATTGATGTCTTTAGTCGTTAACTGCCCATACCAGGTCAGGTCCTCAGTCTTCTGCCGAACTAGAAAGTGCAGGAGTCTGCGCTTTGTACTCTACTGAAGAAAACAATGAGTCCTCGAAATGATCCAGCTGTTGTAAAGGAATGGTCATTCCAAAGTTGATACCATCTGTTTAAGCCACCTCAGACTGACGATGTATTTTTGTAGGAAAGCAGTAAAAAGAACAAAACAAAATAAAGTAGATCGGAATATAAACATTTATTTGGCTAAGCTAACGATTGAAAACATAAAGTAAAATCAAAGTGTCTTTCAAGATAAAATAAAATGAAAGAATAAACAAAATTTACAAAACTAATAAATATAAAATATATACTGTTGGTCGACTTCGATGGGTCCTGAAGAATATATTAACCGCTCCGAAAGGTCAGAGATGTTTCCAAGTTCAATTGATCAAACGTTGGTGGGCCCACATCTGTACTGGCTCCTCAACACTCGAAATACACAAATGCCAAGATGGCCTTTCTGACACTTATTGATTGTAGATAGGGTCTGGTAGTTGTAATAGACTATACGAGCAGACTAATTAGCAACAACTGATATTCAACCCAAAGGCCAAAAACGCTTGGTTCCGGCAGAAAAAAGTCTGGTTTCGGATTGTAAAGCACTCGAAATGTCCAAACTAAAACATATTGAACGTAAACAGGGCTGGTTAGAAACTATAATGGCCACCAATTGGCAGTAACTGATTTTAAAATAAAGAAATTCGGCCTGTTGCTAGGCGATGCCTTAACAACGACTTTTCAACACTTTGTAATTGTTTCTTTTAAACTTAATTATTACAAAAATATAAATAAATATCATTCTTTTTAAATAAGCAAATTAAAATGAAAACATTAAAAATAAATGTAATTAAATTAAACAGTAATACAATGTAAATAATATTTACAAAATATTCCCAACTTAATTATTAAACAAGGTGTTAGCAAGGTCAAGGAACGTAGCTTGAACAGTGTTTAAAGAAACATATTGATATAAAATAGCTACTAGATATTATTTTAAAAACTCTTCCTATCTATTTCTCGGTAGTTTGTATTTGATTTCAGCCCGATTTCATGAGTTACTAGAGTTAAATTCCAAAACTTGCGCTAATTCGATCAATCAGAGCAACAATCGATTGAATCCAGCAGCAATAGAAAGCAATAGAGATTAGATACGGTGTGTATGGGATTGGATGACTTGGAATATGAAGGACGGGGGAGGGAGGGATTTGATGACATGGAAGATAAAGGAAGAGGGGATTGGATGCCTTGGAAAAAGGACGGGGGGGAGGGGCTTGGATGACTTGGAAGATGAAGGACTGGGAGATTTGATGACTCGAAATATGAAGGACGGGGGATTGGATGACTCCGAAGATGAAGGACGGCGGGATTAGATGACTTGATAGATGAAGGATGGAGGGGGGGAGGAGGGATTGGATGACTTTGAAGATGAAGCCCATTTCAACTCTGCACAAAAACGGTAGTATGTAGTACTATTTATATAAATATTTTTCATCTACTTCCTACATTGCTCATATTTACGATTCCTGTTAGTTCATTCATCTTTATTTTGTTTCATTTTATAATGAGAAACAGTAAATGAAGTGTAATAGTCGGGAAAAGTCAAAAGAACAATACAAGCATATGAATACCGAAGTTTGTTGTTTACTTTGTTTACCAAGCATCTTGGATTCACGTCAACTGGCAAACGTTCAAGCAAAGCCAGCATAGTTTAAAAGCCTAATTTCCAAATTTTTTCTTTTTATTATTTTGTTTCTTAAAATAATTAGCCATCCCACATATTTATTAACAGTGAAAAGTAGATAAATATGAGGGATGAAAGGGTTTAATAATGAACTTAGGAGATAAGAGGGAAGAAGTTTTTTCCAGGTTGAGAACTCATATCCGGAAATAAGGGTCGTAATATAGACTTATATACCGTTGAAATGCCAAAGATTTTAGAAAAAAAATTATTTCACTTATAAATTCGAAGAAGCTAATAGAGAATGACCAAAAAACATTAGATAACAGGAATTTGTCTGTTACTAGTACATTAAATCAGAAATGGGGAAAAATTAGCTAAAATTGTCGTGAATACAACCCTTATTCACGAATAAACCATTGATAAATAGATATCGTAATATATAATATATAATCGTGATATATAATCCTTGGCAATTTTAGTTATTAGTTTCATAATTGTCCAACTCTGCATTAAACTACATGCAATTAAGTTAATAGGACAATTTTCGGTAAACTGTTTAATTTTTCTCTTATTTTGCATAAGAAAAATGCTACCATTTAGCAATGAAAACTATTATTTAAAGTTCTTTTCTGAAGACGTTTGAAATTGGAGGTAATCAATCTTAAAGGATTATTTAGAAAATTAGTATAGTAATGTATTACGGTAGTGGGTAATATAGAAATATCGGTTCTAAAATGAAAGAGGATTAATTTAGATACAAAGCAGGCAGATTATGGTGTTTCTGTTACATAAGGGTTACTCACAATGTGTTAAATGTAAAAAGTTTTAATTTGCTAAATGTTAGAAGTATAGCATTGTGAGTAGGCAGGGGAGCTCCTAGCGGATTTTCCGAGTAAATTGTTTTGTAACTTTGTGATTTTTCGAGATAATAGGGCTATTAATGATATTGTGTTAAATGTAAAATGTTTTACCATGTTAAATTTTATAAGTATAGGATCGCGAGCAGCCCTATTTGAAGTCATGCTAAATGTTAAATGCATAAGAGCTCCTAGCGGATTTTCTAAGCAACTTGTTAAGTAATCTTTCCTTCCAAACCTTCATGTTATTGTTTACTTTTAAGTTTTGATTACAGTAATTTATTACAACATGCCTAAAATATTTGAAAAGTAGAAGTGTAAAAGTTTGGCTACTGTCTTTTTTAGAAAGTCCAAAATACAAGACAAAACAAAAAAACAAAAGCTACGAGTAAGTAACTTCTCACGACGACAAATAAAACGGTGACAAGCTCAGCTGGTCTTTTGCGTGACGTCATTCTCCATTTAACAGACCTAGTAACAGACTCTTAGCCATGTTATATGTTATATCGTTTTAACATGGTAAAAGAAGGTAATATTTCTCCATTTAACAAGAGTTTTTCTATTTAACAAGCTTTAACATGTTAAACTAAAGATCATGAATACCCCTAATATTATCTCCAACAGCTTTAACACATCAACTTTCCTCCAAATCATCTAGTCCCTTGTTTTCTCTCCTAATTTTTTTCCCATTAATTTATTATTATTTTCATCCATTACTTGGGTTTAAAAATGTCTAAAACAAACTCTGAGCAACTGACCTATCAAAACGACAATAGATAAAATGGTATTGAGCTCAGCTGGTCAGTTTCGTGACGTCATTCCCCCTTTAGCAAACCTACTGACTCTTACTCTTACTTGTCCATATTAAATGTTATAAGACGAAAGAATTTTCCATTTAACATGTTAAACTAAATATCACGAATACCCCTACAGTTGCAAAATTTATATGGCCATGGAATTTTTCAGATTGTGACCTCATTCCCTAAATCAGACGGAGGTTGCCAACATGCGTAGAAGTTATTAGCTCTAGGGACAGTAGCAGGCACAGTAGGAGCGGAGGCACAGCAAGGTACAAAGGAGCACTGAGGTAGGAGGCAGGAGTTCCATTCAACAGCAACATCAATGGAACTCATCAGTCACCCGGATTAGGCCTTTCCTTTCCGGCCGCCATATTGTGTCTCATAATGTCCGTCACCTGATGGTTCTTCATTATGCCGTCTCGGGAAATTCCTTTGGGTTTTTTACTTTAATGATTTTTTATTCTAGCTGTCGTTGATGGTAACTTGTAAAGCCATTCTGGAATCTTAGGGTATAATGGAATATAAAAATAAGGTAGTATGGTATTTTCATTCATTCAAACACCTGTGGGAGTCATTCAATGAATTTAAATAAAAGTAGAAAGATATAT
>NW_027105160.1:380602-386663 GCF_000696795.3 Halyomorpha halys | reverse complement strand
TATATATATAAACCCAGTAAATTTTATATTAGTTTATAATGGAGTGATACAGGCGTATAGAGAATTTATCCATTGGTAGCACTCTAATGACGTTTTTACATTAGAAGGTCTCGTGGCATTCTTCTTTTCAGGTGCCTCGGAGTATTGTCAGGAATAGGAGAGCAAGGTTAGAAATTAGTGGGTTGGGTGGTTAGGGAGTTTATAATGGAAGGAATATGGTTCGGGCTAGATCGGTTACATATAGAACATAAAGGTTTTATACTGGAAGATTGCTGATTGACCTTAATACACATGGTCAATAAGAAATCTTCACAAGGAAACACTTAACATAAGTAAAAAAGTAAATGGAAAATTACAAGAAAACACAATGAAAAGTAAAAATTAAATAAGAAAAATGAAAGGTTATAAACAATAAACGAAAACGGAAATAGTAACAGATAAAAAGAAGAAATATTAAAGAAAGTACGAATTAAGAGATAAAAAGAAAATCAAAAAAAAAAAAAGAAGAAAATGAACGAGACAGAATTCATACCTGTTTTGAGGGGATTCAAAGTCACAGTGAACTGTTAGTATATCGGGAGGAGTGGGGATGGCACTTATGTACGTCACTTAATCTGGAATTTGTACTTTCTTTAATATTTCTTCTTTTTTACCTGTTGCTATTTCTGTTTGCATTTATTGTTTATTATAACCTTTAATTGTTTACCCTTGTAATTTTACATTTACTTCTTTACTTATGTTAAGTGTTTGTATCTTTGTGTGTTTAAGCCTGACGAAGCCCTGCAACGTGGGACGAAACGCTCAAATAAAAATAGTACAAAATATTACTATTTTGAGTTTAATTTGACCGCACCCGGACCATATTCCATTTATTAAGACTTAAAACTTTTTTTTTAAAAAAAAGATTTAAAACTAATTTTTTTTTTACTTTAATGTGTACCTGACATAATTCAGATACGAAATGAGTCAAATAAAAAAAATAATCCTGCATGACCTTTCTCATGATAGACCTACATAGATCTACTCCCCCATTCACAGCCTTATAGTAAATTATTTTTTAAAACCGCCTTACTACTTCCTGCCATGAGGCAGGTGGCATTGTAGCGACCCATTCACCTGAGGAGGGAGATCAAAGAGGTCCTGACAAAGGCTCGGCCTTCAGGTCCCGCCTGCCGTATCCGTTGCTCATCCTTCATCCTGGCTCGCGAGGTCTCCTCATCTAGATCCTCCATCTGTCCTTGGATAAGGACCTCGATCAAACCTCCATAAGCCTACTCGTTTTATCGTTATTTTCGAATTGCAATCACAGTTTAGCCTAGCCAACCTCTCGCGAAATCTTTACCGTACTGCTGATAAGGAAGATTGCCTTTTAAATATAAATTATAACTAAATACAAAGACGTATCAAATTGAGAACAATTTTTCTTATCATAAAATTTAATCTTTTGTTTATATCAATCTCCATTACTAATAACAGAATTCAAATAAAAATTTATTTTTGTATAGATTCCCAAAACTAATTATGCAAGTACAGTGTTCCATAAATGAGCGGTCATATTGCGGGAGCAGATACTATACCTTCAGGAAAGAACCAAAAATTCCATATGACCTATAGTAATGAATTTTTGTGTTTTTAGCTGTTATCCATGTTTTTTCTAAGAATAACACTAATATGTGGAAACGATGGTCGAGGGGTGCGGTCAGCAAAAAATATAAGTATTTATTCATGCCGACACTTCGACCTGAATTTCAGGTCTTCAACAGGGCTAAAAAATAAAAAAAGGTAAAAACCATCATTCAGAGAAACATAAAGAATAAAAGAACATACTAAACAAACCAGTTTGGAAATTTATATAATAATGAATTAAATAGAAAAGATGTATATCTGTATACATATTGCTATATATATACAACTAACTGGCCCATTGTATCATAAATTTTATTTTTCTTTCATACAGTTCATTATGTTGATTTGGATTATTTTTCATTTTTTCTGAATATTCCTACATATATTATCATATACATATATTTTTACTTCTATAATATTATAGTTCATCTTCGTTATCAATCTACTACTATCCACATTTATTGTTATTATTAAAATATTTTTCTATTTAATTCATTGTTATATATTATATTTCTAAATTTGTTTGTTTAGTATTTTATTTTATTTCTTATGTTGATCTGAATGATGGTTGTTAGCTTTTGTTTTTTAGCTTTGATGAAGACCTGAAATTCATGCCGAAACGTCAGTATGAATAAATATTTTTGTTTATTTGCTGACCACACCCCCCGACTACCTTCTCCATATATTAATCTACTACTATATATACCTATAGAACTATCTACACCTCACACTATAACTACACAAAATAAATCTACTTTAAAGCTCCTTTAAAAAATGTAAGAGTTACAAAATTAAAGATGAGAAAATTTCTTATAAATGTAATGGTTTGGATCTGCCTACAAAGAAAATAAGCGTTCCATGACGTTATGTTTAAATTAAAGTTTAATGTTTCTAAACTTTTTTGATCATTTGAAGAGTTCCATTAGTCTTCAATGTGTACGTTTTAATTATTTCCTATCTCAAAAATATATCATCATTTATTAAGTTTTATATGGTGCAAAACTTGTCTATCTTCACTGGTCAAGTAAGGATGCGAGCAAGTAAATAAATCTGAGAAAAACCATGAATAACAGCTAAAACACAAAATCCTAAACCATTGAGGATCAGACTATGGGTCACATGGACTTTTTTGTTCCTCTTGTGATACAGTATCTGCTTCCACAATATGACTACTCATTTTTGGGATAACTTGTGTAATAAAGGTCATTTTTCAGTTTTTATATAAAATTGGATCACAATGTTTTATTAAATAAAATAAATGAAAGTTGGGTTGTAGAGTTTTGGTGTGGGTAATAAGAACCCCAACCTTGTGAAAATGAACCTCCTCCATCAGCATCAGGTTGGTATGTTGGTCACTCGACTTCAAGAAGTCAGGCTTGTCACTAGGGGACAAACGGGTTTCTATGAATCACAGACGAATCCACAAAGAGTAGCGCCGTATGCAGCGTCCCATTCTGTCCTATTGCATTTAACAGGGAGTAACTCAAAATAAACTAGTTGGTGATCAGTTTCTTATTAGTACCTTCGTATGCATACGGCCTAACTTAATTTTTGTCAATAGACTTTTTTTTTTAAAAAAGCGTAGTAAAATTTTTATTTCTCTTTCTGAGTATGTACATTTAATATGACAGGTTTTTATAAATGGCTGCGGTATATTTTTTGGTCTGTTCTTATTGGCTCCTAAAGCATTACTAGAATCTTAAATACCATTATAAAATACTCAATAGTGCATTTTACGAGCTAAAATTTGAGACCTAATAGAGCTCTAACTGTCAAAATATTTCTGAAATAAAGTTCTCCAAAACCAATATTTTATTTTTTCAAATGCAGAGAAACAATCATTTTGTTAATTTATTTTGGTGAATATAATGAGATCTACTATTCTTAGGAAAATTATAAATTATGAACTACTTTTTGATGTTTATAGTTGGCCATAGATTCGACATCAATTGTATCGAAGCAGTAATTATACAGAAATCAATAAAATGTATTCCTTTGTGTCGACGTTTCAAACTGAATTTCAGGCCTTCGTTAGGGTAGGACAATTTTTAATAACTTTTATTATCATTTGTTTTGTATAATTCTTATCTCTAAAATATTATATTTTATCTTCTATTATCTACTTAATATTTTGTTATGTATATTTCTAAGTTTGCTTGTAATTACTTTTTTTAAATTTATTTTACCCTGAATTTATGTTGTTATTTTATTTTATTTTTCAGTCCTGAATGTCAGGTCGCGACGTTGACACAAATAAATAAGTTTTTCTTATTTGTGAATCTTTATTTGACTGCACTCCCGACCATCTTTTCGACCTTTAAGGTGTCACCTACTTACACAACCGTTGATCCAGTAACAGTACTTCCTTACACAGAATTCACCTTTAACCACTCATGAATTGCAGTGGTAGATATTTATTGTTTTAATTATTATCATTAAATCCGTCACTCAACATCTCATTTCTGAAAAAAATGGGTTTACTTTAAAGTGTATGATTACATATCTTCATACACACACTTGTTATATATAAACATTTGCGCAATTTAGTCCTTCGAAGTTTACTGATGTATACAGTTATGCCTAGCAATATTTTAGGAGTTATTGGCTATAAATCTAAAAATATAAGTCATAATTAAAGGTATCCTAAGTCATATCAGGCGTATGCATCCCAGGAAATGGTAAACTTTTTACCATTCTCTTTCGCAAGCACTTTTTCATTGTAATCTATTGAAAAGAGTTTATAGTTACTTATAGTTTAATTTGAAATTTCACTTCTCTGCAATATAAACTATTAAAATGCAGTTATAGCACTATCTTTTGAAGATATCAATATTCGATATGTTTAACTAGAGCACAAAATCCTTCGTTATAAGTCACTATTAGAGAAGGACTCGAACTCGGAGGATTATCCAAGGACCCTAACAGGTAATCCTGTATAAGAAACAAACAAACCGTAAAGGAGTGAGCCCTGACAGCGGCCAAGAAGTCCTGTCAGTGTCAGCTCTAATCCTGGGGAGGACAGGGTGTAGTCCTGCAGGACACTAACGGCTAACAATCACAAAAGCCTCTTGTCCATTTTCTTATATTTGTCACTTATGGCGTAGCTTATCTTATAATATAACATAATATTGTAATATATATATACTGCATAATTTCAGCTATGTACATAATATTCTATGATGTAATGAAAAATTTCTGATGGGGTGCGAGCATGACACAACTTTCACTTACTACTCTACTTCGAGTTAAAATTAATCCTTGCACGTTTCGAAACAGCATTTTTTAAATTATTAACAATGGCTATATTTTTATATATATGCATTAGACCAATCATATAAGGGTTTTTAAAATAATATAATAGACAATTCACAGCGAGGGTAATGTTTAACTATGCATACTAACTGACACCTCAGGAACATTCCTAATATCATATATCCATACTAGAATATATTAACAGATATGATAACAATTAGTTAATGTTAAAAAAGTATAAATGAAATAAAGTTGAAAAAAAAAAAAGAAAAATATTTATTCCATAATATCAAGTGACATTAATTGATATAATACAGATGAAAAAAAAAAATCGAATTTCTTATATATATTTGTACATATACAATATTTTTTTAATATTGTATAAGGCGATGGTGATGGTTGCCGAAGCAAACCTTTCGGGAACATTCCTAATATCATATATTCATATCAATATATCAGGTAATATTTCCGGAATGTTTTTGTTGTTGTGAACGAATGTTCAGGAATGTACGAAATTCATGTTAAAAAATGTATATATAAAATTAAAAAATGTATTTGATAATAGTAAGTGACATAAAAAGATGTAAATAAATCGAATTTTTTATATATATATTCGTATATATTTGTTGTTTTATATATAATATGAGGCGATCCACAGCAAAGGTGATGTTTGCCTATGCACACTGACTCACCTCTCGGGAACATTCCTAATATCTTAAATCGATAACAAAATATCGATATGTCAGGAAATCAAATATTTCCGGAATGTTTTTGTTGTGAATGAATGTTCTGGAATGTACGAAATGCGTATAAAAAAAATTATAAATAAAATGAAATTGAAAAAAAAAGAGAACAAATTTATTCGATTAAAGCAAGCAACATAAATAAAAAGAGGTGATAATTTGTAAATCGAATTTGTTATATTTATATAATGTTTTATTTATTTGTGTATTCTAATTTATTTTCTCAATTATATGTTTTTTATTTATTTATGTATTAGTTCTGAGTAAATGTATTAAATTGTTTTGTTTTTTAGTAAACTGTTCTACTGCTATGATTGTATTGTTTCGGTTTAATTTATGCCTTGCTATCTATTAATGATTTTTGTAAATTTGCTTAATTGTTCAAACAGCTGATGTGGATCACTGGCGAGGAGAGGTATGAATTTCTCTTTATATTATTT
>NW_027105160.1:360834-380552 GCF_000696795.3 Halyomorpha halys | reverse complement strand
ATATATAATATTATATATTTCTCTCTCCTACATACTTCTTTTTTAATATTACAAAACCACAAGGTGATGGTTACTGTATGCACACTGACTCACCTCTCAGAAACATTCCTAATATCATATATCCAACATCCAATATACCAATTTACCAATATTCCAGGTAGTAAAATATTTCCCGAATGTGTGGGCTATTATCGTTTAGATGCCAAAACGTATGGGAATCCGGATCTACATGTTGGTCTAAAGATTTCTGACAGTAAAAATTCATACACATACTCAGAAATTATTTATTTTATTATATTATTCATAGACTCATATTTTTTTAATACAAATATTATTTTCTTTGATATATATATGTATTTCTTTATTATTATTATTTAAACATTTTTTCCCTGTTAATTCTACTATTAAAAGAAATACTTGTACTATTTCTATAGTTTACATTTTTCTTTTTTTCCTTTTTCTCTTTTTGCTATTTTTTTTTAATTTGTGTCAGATTTTATCAATAAAATTACAAAAAAAATATTTTTTTTTTATTTAACGTTAATATTCGAGAAATAATTTTTCTAAATTTTCTAGTTACGAGCGAAAAAAAAAAATGTTGATTTTCTTTTATGTAAAATAATAAATAAAGTAAAAAGTGGCTGGCGAGATGGAGATGAACCCCAAATAAAGAATAATTGTGGAAAAATTTTTGGTTTTCTTGTTTCGTTCTTTTCTTTTCTTTTTTTTTTTTTTTTGTTTTGTTAAAACTTAATTCTTTCTCTTATCAGGAATTTATACCCTTTATTCTTTATTTTATCCAAACGTTTCGGACTCTTATGCCCATTATAAGTTCTAAAAAAAATAATAATTACAATCTACAATTTCACGATTAACATACAGTTACAATCAAAACATTTGAATTAGACTGCATTTAAATAAAAACATTTTTTTTTTTACACATTTACTTATAAAGCATTTAATATTTATCTATACATCCAGTGTTAAACGTTGTACAGATGGCATAAAGAATAACGAAATAAAATAAAGGATATAAATTCGTGAATAGAAAAAGGATCAAATTTTTATCTGAAGTGTCTATTCCTACAACTCCAAGCCAATACTATTTATTGTATCCAGGCTTATGTTGGTTTGATTATGATTTTTTTTCAGAATAGCTTTGTGTCAAACGAGTGAACGGGTCTCTATAGGAACTGGTACACAATTCAAAGCTATTTAAGATTACTAAAGTGGAGTTTTCACGAAGACGGGGATAGAGAGACAACTATAGATATATTGAAGGCGGTCGCAGCCACTATGATCGTGTAAACAAACACTGTTGCACTAGCAGGATTTGCTCGGTAGTTGTTTAGTATCAACGATCTGCGCTTGCGTGATTAATTACCATCATCGTGGAACCTCAATTTTTCTCCCATAGAAAATGTCGGAACTAATGGCTGACACTATTATTTTTTGTATATCACCCAGTCGTCATCCGATCTCCTGCGACGAGGATTCTATATAGCGAATCATGCAATTTTTTATGAACTAGTAGTTTTTTTTATCACTTCTATGAAACTTTTTTGTCTGGACTTGATCATTTATTTCCTTGGTTCGATGGCTATTGCTGCAAATGTCAAAATCGTTCAATGCAATTCCTATATCAGATCGCCTAATATGGCAGAAGTGACATCAGTTATATGCGACTGTGAATAAACATAATGGACCACCCCGACTCCGCGACACAATCAGAATAGGATCAAGGCCAGCAGCCGCCGCTCCGTGACAGAGTCGCAACGAGGGTTCAGTGAATATTCAACGAGGCAGAAATGAACACACTTGCGAAGAGACAGTAAACAGTGTATCAGGGAGGATTACACGGCAGTTAGTGGGAGTGGCCACGTGTCCGACACGTGTCCTCGTCTTATCTCCTCCTGCTTCATATGCAGATCCCTCACCATCAATTACCCTATCACCTCAACGTATCTAGTCTAAGGGCTTCCTGCTTAGTCTGGACAAATGGTCCCGATGCCTTCCCATCTGGGAAATTTCTTCTGTGGGAAAGGTTATGTATCTGGTTATGGTTTATGTATATTGAAGAAATCAAATAGTTGAAGTATTCATAATTATACAGTCTCTATTGAAAAAAAATGTATTAGATTAATTTTTTTAATTAATGACTTGGACATTTTTTGTATAAATCATAAACAAAGCATAAATTTGATTTTGAAAATGTCCAAGTCATTCATAAAGAAAATAATAATTTTAGATGAAGGATATTGGAATCGATTTACATCTCAGAAAATATAAATTATACTGTCAATTTCAAATCAGATTCTAAGGGACTGAACCACCATTATTCGGAAATCTTAAGCAAAATAAATATGTAATTATTATATACAAAAAAGATGATAAATAAATAAATATTCAAATCCTTAAATTGTACAAATGTATAAATGGAATAAAAATACACTAATAAAAGTATGAATAGATGAGTAAATATGTTAAAAAATAAGATAAAAAATGGGGGGGGGTATGTGTATGTTTAAGAAAAATACACATAATATAAGAATAAATTAATTATGGATTTTAAATATATTAAAAAATGCTTGTGTTATAAGTAAAATAATTAGTAATAAATATTAATTAAATTATATTAAAAATGTAAATTAATGATAAAAAAATTATTGTTATGTGATAAGGTGATGACAGAGTCTTAACCTGTTGAAGGTAGGTTCTGTTTTAAGTTGCAAATGTGAATGAAGAAAGGAAGAAAAGTGTTTTATAAAAGGTTTAAATCTAGGAAAAAATTATTTAGAAAAGGTTATGTATGTAGGAAATCTAATTTTAAAAAACAAAATTTTATAATGTTATTATGATATTATTTTAATGATTAATTTATTTAAAGATGGGACAAAGGCAATTAGCCTGCATTTTTAAGATTTGAAAAAGGAAATGACATCAATATGAAGGTAGGGCCAAAGAAACACACAAAAGAAGTGTGTAGTTTGGAGAAAATAATGCAATTGTTATATAAAAATAAAAAAACTTTTTGTAGGTATCCTTGAGAATGACCTGAGGGTCGAAACGTTAGAAAAGTTGTAAAGAATAAAGTTGAGAGAAAAAAAAGATCAAATTTGTTTTAAATTAAGAATAAAAGAATGTATTTTTTTCATTAACACACACAATTTTGATCTAAATGTACTCTCAACTTTTATTTTCAGAAACTCTCCTACGTTTCGGCCCTCTGGCCATTTTCAACGAGACAACCTATAAAATTTGTTGTCTTTATATTAATTACATTGTTTTCTTAACAACATACTGTTATTTTTGGCTGTACCTTAAATATTGATGTCATGTTCTTTGAAATCTTTTCTACAGGCTAATTGCCCATGTCATATCTTTAAAAGAAATTTTAAATACAATTTTTTATTTTTTCATAAAAATATAGTAATTAAGGAATTAAGAAATGATAAGTTATAAGCAAATAAATTAAAATTGAACGTTAATTAAATTGTATTAACTGTCAAAAAATTATTTTTAATGATAAGGTGATAACAGAGTCCTAACCAGTTGAAGGTAGGTTCTGTTATAAATGATGTTTGTAAGTAAAAAAAGAGAAAATTAATCATGTGAAAAAAATTTAGATTTAAAATATAAATAGTTAGGTAAGTAAATAATCAATTCAAAAACATTTTGTGAAACTGTTATGATATTATTTTATGTTTACTTTATTTTAAAGATATGACATGGGCAATTAGCCTGCAGAAAAGATTTCAAAGAACATGACATCAATATTTAAGGTATAGCCAAAAATATCAGTATGTTGTTAAGGAAACAATGTAATTAAGGTTGTCTCATTGAAGATGGCCTGAGGGTCGAAACGTTGGATAGTTTATGAAAATAAAAGTTGAGAGTATATTGGGATCAAAATTGTGTGTGTTAATAATGAAATAAATCACTCTCAAACAATCATTAATCTAATATGTATTTTTTAAAAAATAATCTCTTATACAGGGAGACTCCATGACTTCTAGCCGAATAAATACAAAATAAAATTTAAATAATTCACCAACAGACTGGCAGCCATAAAACAAGACCCTAGTCGGGCTTTGTAATAATATTAATCGGTGTGTTGAAGAGAAAAAGTATATATAATATATATATAACAAATTAGGCTCCAACGGCTCAGAATTTTAGAATTCAAATTTCAAGGTGAGAAGAAAAGTTAATGTGATATGATAGACGATCAAGGTGTGTAAATAATTTAAAAAATGTATAAGATTTTACAGAAAAAATTATTTAATATTTGAACTTTTTTATTAACTCCTTTCTTGGGGCAAGGATTCTTTGCCACGATTATATTGAGATCGGACTATTACAACATTGGGTTCTATATCTTTAAAACTACCTACAACAATAGAAAATCTAGGAGAACATAATTTAAAGTAAAGTAAATTTGCTAAAATATGAGCCCTAATAGAGATATTTACCTTATATGGTTGCCGACATATTGTTTTATAAAAGCAATATTTCATAAAAACTGAATTGGAAAATCAGAAGTAAGTGAATTTATTTTGATAAGTCAATATCTGAAAAACCATAACACGTACAGATGTCTGCCAGAACTCAAATCAAAGCTAGTTTATTGTACTATGTAGTAGTTTATAACGTTTATCTCCGTATGAGTAGTAGTTTTTTGATATTTGACAAAATATTAAATAGAAAGGGTGTCTCGTGGACAATCGGAAAGAATAAGGAAGAGGTGGGAAGAAAGAAAGAAGAAGAGAAGGTGTTTGAAAGGAAGTAAAAATAATGATATTCGCTTGGGCATTAAGGCCGGTCCGTGAAAAAAAAAATCACAAAATGTTAATTTTTTGTTGTTCGAATTTTTTTTTTTGATTTTTGAGGAAATATATCTCAGTCTGGCAGCACTAAAAATAAAGGAATTTAACTAACTATAAAGTAATTTATGACACGTACCTTCGTATGGGTAGTAGTAGTACGTTTAACTAGCATTAGTTTTTGAGATATAGATTTATCGAAACAAATTCACAAACTTCTGATATTTCATTGCATTTTTTATGAAATTTTGCTTTTTAAAAGCTATATCTCGAGAACTATTGATCGTAAATAGCTCTATCATAACTCATATTTTCTCTATTTTAAATGATGCTCTCTTTGATTTTCTAGTGTTGTAAAGATATAGAGCTCCGAATGA
This sequence comes from Halyomorpha halys, assembly GCF_000696795.3. Lineage (NCBI taxonomy): Eukaryota > Metazoa > Arthropoda > Insecta > Hemiptera > Pentatomidae > Halyomorpha > Halyomorpha halys. The sequence goes on along the minus strand of NW_027105160.1, from coordinate 375,352 downwards.
AAAATTAATTTTTTTTAACGTTTTGAAACAGCCGTTTTTTATTCCCCCTTCATAAACTTGGCAGACTTATCAATTTAGACTAGCAATTATACATAAATAATTAGAGTGAAATAAATGCCTTTTTTTCTACTCCTGGGCTCTTGTACCATTATATTTTAGTTACATGGGCAATCAGCGAACTTTCAATAAAATTTCATTATTTATTTTTGCGTTCAAGTTTTACTACAAAGTGGTTTCAGCTTCGAGCCAACCCAAGATCATTTAGAATTAATTTTATTTATTTTTTTAGATTTGTTTTTGTTGAAAATAGGGACCTGAAAGTTACCCGTTCTTTGATTATGACATCAGTGACACATTGGATAATTTAAACAATGGACAAGATAAATTGTCACAGCTCAAAGCTGACACGGGACAAATATCAACACGTGTTATGGGCCGGCAGTGTCTATTAATTGGGCACAATAGGGGAGGTGGTATTGGATAGCAAGCGGACAAAGACGCTCACTATTAACGAATGGCCATCCGTTTCCCAGCGCCTGAGGACCAATCTTCTTCGAGGACAATGGAAGGTCCTCCAGGATTGGCGGTTATTTGTCGATGCCTCCCTCCAATGGGTCCTGTCCACCCCATCCCCTGCTAATAGCTTTCCATTTCGCTTTTATTAGCGATTCTTTGTATTTTTGTCTTCCTTTTTGGTTGGCCAATTTCATTTCTATCGCCCTCTTTAACTTCTGTCTTTTGGCTCCTTTCTTCCCTGAAACGCTGAACCTATCCGGAAATCGAATGGAGAATTATCCTATAAAGATTGGTAAGATTTCGCTCCCATTTTTATAATTTTGTAGTTGTGGTGGATTCATAAAAGCGAGTATTATAAAAACTACTATCCCTACAAAAATATGAGAAATAAACTACATTATAGTAGGTTAAACTAGTTTTATTTTTTTTTGCGGTTATCTCCAAGTCCAATGATCCCTGAGATAAATTTTTTATAAATATAAAAAATATTTCCAGAACCACCAGAATTCAACATTTTGTGACTTTATTTTGTTAAATTACTCTTGAGAACATATGCGTCATAAACTATTTCATGGCAAATTAAAATAGATATAATTTGAGTGGTAATAGACATCTGTGCGTGAAATAGTGGGATAATGATTTATGAAATCCAAAATTCACTAACGACTGAATTTTCAGTAACTTTTTTTATCAAATGTTGCTGTAAAGACCTTAACATCCCATTCGTTGCAGATTTGACCGAAAACAGATATGCGTCTTTTCATTCCAAACTCCTTAACCATCCTAACCCATTAATTCTTAATATTTCATCCTCCGAGGCGTCTGAAAAGAAGATGGCCACGGGACCTTCTAATTTAAATTAATGTTTAAAGTACCACAAATGGGTGGATCCTTCCAAAGATTTTCAAGTGTATATGAAACATACAACATATGTACCTATTGTATTATTTTTTACAGCTGTAAATTACATTGAATAAATAATAAAAAAAAAATGTTGCTTTAACGAAAAGCTATATCTCAGGAACTATTATACGTAAATAGTTCTATTAGGAGTCTTATATTAGCAAATTTACTCTAGTTTATGAGGTTTTCAAGTGTTGTAGGTTGTTTTTAAGACATGGAGTTCCGAAGGGAAAATTATTTTTTTTTTTACCTTATGAATCACCTGTCATGTTTTATTCCCCTACCTATACTTGGCGGACTCTGTTGGATATTTTAACAAGTAACTATACATAGTTTTCATTAAAAATCGTGGTGAAATGACTGACTTTTTTTCCAACGGGCTCTTGTACCGTAAGTACAGATTAAAATATTAAATTCTTAGGTAATAGGGAATTAGTTATGAACCTGATCTTACATTTAATAATTTATTTTAATGCGAACCCCGTCAGCATAGTTTTGTAAATCACTTGTAATATTGTAATTTGTGGTAAGAATATCAATGGATCTTGAATTAAAAATATTAATTTTTAGTGTTATATGCCCAACATACTCTTTAAAAGTCACCGTTAGGAGTTTGGCAGAGTCAGAATTTTGACTGTTAGATGTAAATAGTTTTTATTAAAGTAATTAAAAATTAGATTAAAATAAAATCTTTTCTTCATATCTGGGACTAATCATAAAGGGAAAAAAATTATCTATCGTATAGCAATCAACTATTATATTTGTGCCCGGATAAATTTGATATATCTATAGAGGAATGAAGTTCTATCCCGAACTCCTGGATGAGATACGATATCCCAACGGTAGCTCTCCTTGTTATCCTCTACTTCGTGGCCTTACCTAACGACTCCGCTCTTTGTCCCCGGAGGACGCTGAATGCTCGGTAACGACTGGCTTTGTGCCTCGCCGACTCCTCAAGCGATCATTATCACCGTGTCCCTTCATTGACTCCCCTTAACGATCCCGCGAGCAATCAGGACCAACTTGTTGGTTCCGTTGGAAAGTCCTCCGTCGCCTATATACGGTCAGAGCATCTTCGATGTAGAGAAGAATCGATTATATAACTGTTCGGACAATAGTCGTCGTTTCGATATAATCGCCGCGTAACGGCTGTATCGAAGTAGCTCAGAGATATTAATGATTCTTTGATAAGTCCGTTTCTTCTCATTTTTTTTTCTTTATGACGTCTAAAGCTTGTTTAGATTTAGACCAGGTGTTACTGTATGGACCATTCATACATATTTTATTCTTCAATACATATTCTTTTCAATTTAATTATGATTGCTGTGGTATTAAATGATTAATTTATTTCTCATTCTTAAAAGAAATTTGATGTCGGTTAAGTTTAAAACTAGGCAATTCATCTATTTATTTATTTTTGTACTAGAGTATGTTATTAGGAATGTGATGCATTCCAAAAAGAATTTAACTTTAGGTGGTAAAATACCGGTGCTTGGATATGCTTACCATTATTATTATGAAAGTATTATTGGGTGAGGACGAGAAAACTATAAAACTAAATACAGCTACGCTGATGAAACCAGGACAGGAACTAGTTCTCAAAATAAATACTGCAAGAACACATTATACGGTTAGTAGTAGAAACGGCAGCAATTTTGGCGATTTAGATATTGTTAGAAAAATATTTGAACAAGTAGAGAGGTTTAAGTATTTAGGTTCTACGGTAACCTCTTCTTCTTTTATTGGCACAAGAGGCGCATGAAGCTGCCCTTAGCCTGCTCAACGGCCGCCAATCATCTCTAAATATCCTCAGTAAGGGTAAAAGGGATCCTCAGTTGTCGCAGATCCTGCTTCATAGTATCCCTCCATCGGCCCTTCGGTCTACGACGTCGCCGCACACCATCCGGAACGTTATTGTACAATTTATGAACCACTCTTTCCTCGCTCACCCTCATCACATGGCCAAGCCATTGTTTCCTGTATCTAGATATACGAGGAGATGCTATAGGTTCTACGGTAACTAGAAAAATATAATTTGATGGAAGAACTAAAACGAAGTTAAAAGTGGGAAATGCTAGTGATTTTTTAATTTCGAATTGACTAACTCACGCCTTCTGTCCAGAAATTTACAAAACTGTTATCCTTTCTACTGAACGTTACATGATATCTTTCACTAAGAGCAGAAAAGCTCCTTAAAGTTTTTGAAAGTATAACCTAAAATAATCAGATCGAAAAAGGTTGAAAGCTAATTGAAAGCTACGAAAAATTTAGAAGGCTACACATCGCCGAATCGATAAAACTGCACTCGGAAAATTTAGGAGGAGGGTGCCATCCCCCAGGATCACCGGGGATTAGTCCACGCCCCTTGGACACAAGTTTACGTAGAAGTTAATAGGAATTTCGCACATGGATGTAATTATATGTAAAACCGTTCATTTAATCCCAAATTTGAAGAGAATAGAAGTTTTAATTTGGTATATTTATAATGAAAATTCGTTTTTGAAAAATTAGTGCTTCTTTCTCTGTTCTGTCGACTTTTTTCAGTGTGAATATTAATGAACCTAAAATATATTTTCTGTTCTAAAAAGTAAGGAATGGATATAAAATTGAATTAAGTTGGCCAACTTTTCAATTAATGTTTTCTAGGAACATTTAATAAAGAAAACAAAGAGAACAATATAAAAATATTAAGTTTAATACTAGAAAATAATTGTTTCTGATATAATGGAGTACGTTATTTATTTTTTCAAAAAATTAAAAAGAGTAAACATACAATATTCTTTAGAATTAAGGGCGTACCCAAGATCAAAACTAGGAGAGTGCAAGTCTTAGACAATCAAGGTGTGACATTTAAGCAAGGAAAAGAGAAATGAAACAAAAATTGTAAGAAAATTATATATAATTGTCCTAGTTTTTATTAGTTATTGCAATTTTTATTTGCTTGAAAAATAAACTGATTTTTATTAAATTAATAATTTTTCACTTCTAAGGCTCAGCTGCTTCTTTCTGCGCGCCAATGTTTGAAAATTTAATGTTTACAATTGTTAACGCCATAATATATAATTACCTTGTTAATAGTATTTGAGATTTATTAGTGTTTAATTTAGTTATATTTTTATTGGATCTGGTTGTTTGAGAAGAAAAATATGTGATTATATTTGTGTGTTATAATGAATAATAGGGACAGTTGCTAAGAGTTGATTACCGTTGCTAAGAGGCGTCACCTAGCAACCGACCAACCATCTTTGTTTTTTATAGCACTTCCTAGTGGCCTTGATAGCGTCTCAGCAGCCTTGTCTGCCCTTATAGTTTAATAGTTTAGACATTTTTTGAGTGTTTTAGTCGTCATTACAGTTCGGAACCAGACCACATCTGTGTTTCGACTTTAATATGAGTTATTATTATTTCTTTTATATATTTATTTGTTTATTTGTAAATTAGTTTATTGTCATCTTCATAATTTATATAACTATTTTATTTTCATCTGAGAGGCCTTTTTATTTTTACTTGTATTCATCATTAGTCATCTTTTGTTTGTTTTAGTTTTAGTTTTTAAAATGTTTAAATTGACCAAATAAATGTTTTAATCCGAACCAGTTTGCTGTTTGTTCATTTTAAAGCTTTCCAACAAAAAGACGTAGTCGATTTGAGGTGGATTTAACAACAATAAAAAAGAAACTGAGGATTAATAGAATTAAAAAAACAAAACAATATAATCAACAAAATGTAACTCTCAACTTTTTAATTATTATTTGTTTTTAATCCCCCTGCCAAGACCTTGTGCGCCAGCAACTGTCCACTATCAACTGTTTAATTTTGCGTATCGGATGCCAGTATTATGAAAGGAATCCTGCTTAAGCGTATACTCCTTCCTCTAAAGCTAAACCCCACAACACTTTGTATTCTATTTGTTTTTGATTTTCGAGCACTTACCAAGTTAAGATATGCTGATAATACTCCCCACAAATTTATTAATGATTGTACTACGTTTCGGTCTAATGCTAATCCACATATACTAAATCTATAAGGACTAACGATTATTTTACTGGAAACATATAACACAAAAATAGAAATCATTTTTACTTATAAACATTTAAAAAATTAAAATTTATTTTATTATGATGTCGGACTATTTCAAATTTGTTGGTTTTCCATAACTTTGAAAAACGGACTTGAAAGTAAAATTCACTATGATGTCGAAATGATTTTATACGAAACAAATAAAAAATCGAGAATAACTCAACTGTGAATAAATGTTTCTCATTATTTTGAGCTCAAATTGTTTGAAAACAAAAACAGGATCTCACTGCATAATTTGAATGATAAATTTAACATATAATCGTATCTAACTGTACAGACGGACAGGTTATGATACATATCTAAATATATTTGTGGTTACAATGTAGTATGATTTATATTAATAATATAGTTTACAGCAACAGTTTTCCGATTTCTAAATCGACGTAATTTAATTTTCTGCGATTCAGAAATATATGAGAAGTGCCATAAATAACAGATGTTGATTAAATATCGATTGTGGGATGGGCTTCTCGGTATGTTCCAAGGGGAGGGAGGGAAGAAAGATCCAATTAAATAAACAGAGCGGTGGATATAGGAAAGAAAACAGAATCCTGTTGGGGAAGGATAAAGGATACAGGGCTGGTAAGATTTAAGGATAGGAGGAGGAGGACTCCTTCATAACCCACTCCAATAGAGATTGCCACTCACTCCCTACCCTTCTAATATTCAAATCCTCTCCTTGTTTACTCCTGTATCCTTCCTATATATTGTCACACCAATATCCTCCTATCTGTATTCCGAATCGTAGATCATAACAGTTGTCACATCTGATATTTATACAATAAACAATACATTTATTTGTATTCTCCGTGAGTATGGGACAGTGGGGAGGGGGGAGAGAACTAGAAAGTAGATATTGGCTAAAACATTCTACATCCTACATCCGTATTTATGCCAATATTACGCATGTAGGCATTTAGCAGTAAGCAAATATATTAATTTGAGTGGTTAAATAAATAATGTCAAAGTATTCATAAAATATAGCGTTATCTATTATAAGAAAAATTGTTATAGTAATCATATGTAATGTCTGGAAGAAATATCACACTTCAAACGTCATATTGCTGCGTAACTGTAATTTTTTAAAAAATTTTTGGCAACTCAAAAATGCCTTTTATAGTTGCTTATAAATCGGCATAGTTGTATTTACAAAATTCATTCCTTGATGAATTTTTAAGTCACAGATGAAAAGAAAAATCAATAAATTATTTATTAATGAAATACTAAAATAAGAGAGAGAAACAATTTTTTAAACATGTTAATGTAGAATTAATTTAAATTACATATCAGTAATATATGATTTTTTAAACATTTTTATTTTTCTCATACTTTTCCTATAAATATTAAAATATAATCTTCTTTCTTAACCCGATACACTTTTTTTTATTTTGTTATTATCAAATATAAGATAAAATTACTATCATTAATTACCATCTATAAGGGAAATTTTATAGACTTAGTTTAATCTTGCTACCACAATAACAATAATAATAAATATAATATTTGAAATAACCAATTTTAGTTTGATAAGATTTGAAAGTTTTCTTTTTTTAATTTATTTATTTAATACTAAATTGGCCTGGTGTGCCTTACATAGTTGATTTAATTATAGTATCTTACAAGGAATTTTTAATTATACTCTAGGGCATAGTCTGGTACAAAAGACACCCTTAACTATATACTTTGTTATAATTTTTAAAAATAAGATAAAATAAATTGATAGAAATAATAATGCTTAATAAAAGAGAAAATTAAAATTAATATAAAAAATAACAACATTCGTAGACCTAACAAAACAAACAATTGCTCTCTAATGTGTAAAAAAAAAAGTCAATTTGAAAAAATACGAAGAGAGAAAACAATAATAATAAATAAAATAGGAGAAATGTGAATAATAGAATTGATAAATATAGAATTTACAACAGAAAGTCCTGCAGCAGCCTGGGCTTCGGTCTTCGGGCTGATGTTGGGTATCCCAAGCTTTAGGTCACTGCTCCTTTAACTGTAGAATAGTAAATAGTAGAAGAATATAAGAATTTGAAATTTAGTAACTATATATATACATAAAAAACTTATATTGTCATGCACACCCTTATATCTCATTAAAATCTAAAATTAGTCAACATACATGCTTACAAGAAAATAAATAAAAGTAATAAATATAAAAGGCGATGTAAATAGTTTAAGAAATAATTTTAAAAAAGTAAGATAAAATAAATAGATAGAAATAATAATGCTTAATAAAAGAGAAAATTAAAATTAATATAAATAATAATGAAATTCGTAGACCTAACAAAACAATTGCACTCTAATGGGTAAAAAAAAGGTTCTAGCTATTTTCCATAAAGAGTGTTCCAAGTATATTTTAATTCTACTTGGGTAAAATTAATTTTTACAAATTTCCTTGATAACTTTACTCAACTAACCACAAATAGGGTAAATCAAGGTATAGGCATTTATTATAATCCATCCGTTTGTAGGTACGAGACGATTAAACGAACGGCTTAGCCGATTTTCAATTTTCATTTTATGACCCGCTGGTTCCCACCAAAATTTTGTAGCCTATCTAAAATATCCGTCCATGTACGTCCTAGCTACGAGGTCACAGCGGGCCTATTTAAGATTAATATAAGTTTACAGATAAGTGTATCTTAACTGTGAAATCGAAGTGATATTTTCAAGTAAAAAAATATGAAAATCTACACCGATACTGCCCATTGTCGGATTTACAAAACCGAATCTGTAAATTTTTCAGTCCCATTTTGGTGCCCCCTTCCATGTGAAATGAAGACAACTGACAGTAGCACGTTATATGTCTCGATATACTTGTCACCAAATCACACCTTTTTTATACTGACCAGCATTCATTGGAAGAACCATTGGAACGGTTAAAGTGACACCACCACAACCTCATCGAAATCCAGAACAAGACGTAAGAAGACGGCTGCACCCTTGGACTGGACACATAAGACTGCGATCATCAGCCATCATGATCATGATCGTGAGAAACAACCATTCTCTTTCCTTTACTTGCTCCTTCAGGGACTAAATTTTGTACTGTTATAAATTACATTATATGATTCCAAAATATCTCACAATTCATTTTATAGATCTCAGATTGCAAACACCCTTGCATGGGTCAAGGCGGCACTTTGTAAGGACGTACTTGTTCTTGAACAATGGTGTGCAACGAGGTTATTTGTTTATGATCACGTTCAATCACCAGATTTATCCCCAATTTAGGGGATACCCACTTTATGAAGCTGGATGGTGTAAATAATTATTGTTTATACGAATGAGTAAGATATCGCGTATATCTCTTATGAATTACAGAGCAGGAAACATATTTAATGTGAGAGTTCTCGTTGGGGATAACTAATAAGGTTAAAATTACTTTTATACGATTAGTATTATAAAATGACTGTTATGATCAGTACCGTGAAAGGATAGTCATTTAATATATATCATTTGGTGATATGGAACACAATCTATTAGTTACTGGAGGAACATGCCGACAGCTGTAGCCCACTCACCGCCGGGCCTAAGCCACCCTCCCCCCCCCTCGAAGAGGAGCTAAGTGGATTGTGGACCGGCACTCACTAACTCAATGGTGCGTCCATCAATTAGGCCACTTAGTGCCAACACTAAAGGATAAATCTCAGCTGAGGAGTTGCGGTCTCGTCGGGAAAAACAGAGGGAAAACTTGTAGTAACCGGATTATCTGCCAGAGCTCGCCACCGCTTTAATATATCTCCCTTATTCTCGGAAGATTTTTTTGTTTTGAGTGAGGGAGTCCTCTTTCTCGGAACTTCTGTCTGAAAAAGATGTTTTTCCTATGAGCTGGAAACAGATATGGTTAAAAACTGCTTAATACTGAATTTGATAAATTAGAATTTTTTGTTTTCTATATAATGTTCCGATGTGACTTATTGTCAGATATAAAACTGAGTAAATCATTAATTTGAATTTATTATTAAAAAATAATGATCCTTGAACTAACACTGAATTAGCAATAAGCAGGGGGTGGCATACCATACTCTTCTTCAAAACATAAGAGAAGGCAAAAAGTGGGGAGTTGGCCACGCCCTTGAGACTCAGGTTTACGTTAGTACGAATGTCCGCCATTGCAACATAAACTTACAGAAGGGGACCGGTGATTGGCTCATATTCCTCTGGCACTCTCCTGAACTGTTCAACATTTCGCTTTGAACAGCCCTGATGAAGCCCTGCAAAGTGGGGAAACGTCGGACATTAAAATAGTTATAAACTATTTTTTCTTTTTTTGACCGCATCCTGACGATCTTCTTATACTTAAAAGGTCTGTTTTAGGAAAATTTCAACTTTTAATTTTTAAATTTATATCTAAATCTGTTCGGTCAAAAAATTAATTAAAAAGTTGCGATTTTCCTAAAGTTTAATTGCATTGTTGGTAAATTTAGTGGAAATGTACTCAGCACTACTGTGAAGTAATCTCCTCAAATATGCACTATTGTCAATAAACTCAATGCTCTCTGAAAATTTAACTTAATGAATCAATAATAGACAAGGATGATTCAATACAAGGGGCGATACCCTACTCTACTTCAAAGAGAAATTGAAGCGAAAAAGCCAACTTGTTGTAGTAACTTGTCCAAAAACCTGCAAGTTAATCTAATTTAGATCTAAATTTTGTTTTATAAACAATGAAAGGAACACAATTTGGAGGGAAGTGAGACTCTAGGTTCAAGAATATATTCAAAATGAGACAGGACAGACTAACTCTTCCCCCTTTGGTTTCAGTTGTGAGCCACAAGATGTTGGAGAGGAAGATCACCGAGCTCAGTTTGGAACATCCTGAAAACGCAGTATGTTCATAAAACCCAAGTTCTTGTTACACATCAGCCACACAAAGTTAAAAAGCAACATTACTAGGTGAACTATGGAAGTAGATCAAGAACTTCATATACTGGCATTTTAGTTTTTATTTGTGTTAAGTCTGCATTTGGGACGATTTATACTAAATTATATACTCCCTACAAGATTATGAACTCTGAACTTTAGTTATATAACATTCCATGGATTAAATGCGATTTAGAAAACTACTTGGACTTGATTAGAACAGTAGGATTCCTTCACCTACAAAGGAATCAGGACAGAAGACATCATTAGCGACGAGTGCTCCTGAGGAGAATCATTCTTCGCCGTTGGCACCTGGGGTTCCTGTTAATCTTATCCCCTCCCGCGTCTTCCTTCCCCTTCCTCCACCATTTGTCAGGATTCTGCCAAGAGCAATTTTTGAGGGTGTCGTCGCGAGTCATGGAAATCCCATTGTTTGAAGAGCCTTCGACATGAAAAGTTGTCAGCAATAATTTCGCCTTATTACAGGATATTAATTGTCTATACTAAAATATAATGTTGAAGAGTTTATTGGTTTGAAACAAACAAACAGTAAATAATGTCAAACAAGTAAGAGGAGAACATGAATAGGCAGATGGTAAAGAAATATATTTAAATAAAAATATCTTTCTAATAATTAATGATTGATCAGGAATTTCTTTTCTTTTATTGATTATTTTCTCGTGAATACGCTTCCAAATTTTAAATTGGATTTTATTTTAATAAAATGTTTTTGTTTTTTTTATTTATTTAATGTGATTTACAACTGTACAAATAATAAATACAATAAGTGAATATGTTGTATGTTTCATATACACTTGAAAATCTTAGGAAGGAACCACCCATTGGTGATACTTCAAGCATTAATTTAAATTAGAAGGTCCCGTGGCCATCTTCTTTTCAGACGCCTCGGAGGATTATCAGGAATTGTTAAGGATGAAAGATTAAGAATTAATGGGTTAGGATGGGTAAGAAGTTTGGAATGAAAAGATGCATATCTGTTTTGGGCCAAATCTGCAACGAATGGGATTAAGGTCTTTGTGAATGAGTTTATTTGTAACGTCATAAGGAGCATCAAGGATTTTATGTAGGATTTTGGATTGTAAGAATTGGATGCGGGAGGAATTTGATGGTTTGGTAGAGCCCCAGAGCTCAATTCCATATGTTCAAATTGGTCTGATTATCGTAGTGTATACTAATTTTTTATAGTGAATGGGAAGTTTAGAGCGTTTGCCAAGTAAGTGTTGTAGCAATCGGAATCTACGAGCAGTTTCCTGTCGTTTCAGTCTTGTGTGTGGATTCCAAGTAAGTCTCTTTTAATAAAATGTAGCTAGTATTTTTAACTATATTATTTAAGCCTCAGCATATAAGTTGTTGATATTATGGTATTATTGAATATACATATGTGTAAAAAAAAAACTTTTTTTCGGAACTAAAAATTTCTTCAACTAATTATTTAAAAAGTACACGTAAATAATATAATTTAACATCAATCTTCTGTGACACTTTAACTCTTACAATTGTCTATTACAGTCTGTTCTACATTGCTTTAATACAAGGTTACTATAATATATAATATATAATATATTACACTAACTCAAGGTTTGTGCCAGAATTGAATAGGGGTGAAATGGAGGAAGTTAAATGTGGGTTTTTTTCTGTTTTCCAACACGTAACCGTTCTTTTTATGAGGCAGTAAGTCTGTTATTCCTGTTTTGATTTTTTTCTATTTATGTTTAGGTTTATTAATTATATCTTATGTGTTTATTTAGTTGAAGTAACATGAATTTATATTTTGTGCATCTGATATTTTGTTGATAGCTCTATTTTTACATTTTTCTCTACTACACATTTCTTTTAAATTTCGCTTAGAGTTGTTTTTTCTCAATGAACGATATTTTGAATTTATGTCCTGTTTGTCTATAATGTATGGTAAGAGCAGTTTGATCTGGCTTGTTGGTTTTTTTTTGTTATAGAGGTACTGTTATATTCTTGTTGAGATACTGTTCCGAAGTTCCAAAATAGGATTTTATTTTGTTGTCGCATTTCTGTTCACACGGGATGGGAGGGGAGGGATTTCATAAAATATATTATATTGTAGCTCTATTTTGTCTTCGTCTTTCGTATTCGTGTTTGGATAAAAAGGCCGTGACTCTGTATGAAAATGTTATTAACATTTTAATTATATTATTTTAATTTCTTGAGACAAGGTAATTATTTATTAAATAAATCAAAAATTTGTATCCTTTTTTTCTCAACACTTTTTATTTTTCACCAGACCAACGTTTCGGCCATTTTAGCCATCCTCAAGGACATCTTCAATTATAAATTCTTCCTCACATTAAATTTAGAATTACTTTTGCAGGCTATTCTGCCCAGGTCATTCATTAATTATAAGTTAAAAACCTATTTTTTTATTATTATTTAAAATCACAAATATCTAATTCTTCTTATATTAAAATTATCCCCACAAAATCACTACCATATACAATTTATAATTGAAGATGTCCTTGAGGATGGCTAAAATGGCCGAAACGTTGGACTGGTGAAAAATAAAACGTGTTGAGACAAAAAAGGATACAAGTTTTGATTTATTTAATGTTATTAACATTGTTAATGCTTCATTAACTGATCCTCAAGATTTTTTTTATGGATATTTACGGTACATAATAATACATCTAGTATTTTTGATGTAAGATCAAATTGGTATCATACAGGCATGTAGAAACTACCTATTGGTAACACTCTAATAACATTTTTTTACATTAAAACGTCTCGAGGTCATCTTCTTTTCAGCCTCCTCGGTGGATTGTCAGGAATGGAAGAGGAAGCAAGGTTAGAAACTAGTTGGTTTGAGTGGTTAGGGAGTTTATTATGAAAGGATTGATATCTGGTTGGTTACATAAGGAACATTAAGGTCTTTATGTATCATTTTATTTGTGACAAAGGAACATTGAGTATGTGTACGAAGGATTTTAGATTGTTATGATTGGATACGAGAGGACTCCAATGGTTTAGTGGAGCCCCACAGCTCAACTAGGTAGGCCTATTATTGACATGTAGATATTATGAATGTCAGTTTTATAATGGATCGGGAGTTTAGGCCGTTTGTCCAGTTAGTGCTGTAATAGTCGGAATCGACGTACAGTTTCCTCTCTTTTCAGTCTTGTGTGAGCATTCCAAGTTATCCTCTTATCCAGATTTAGTCCATGGTAGTGGATCCGTTTGACAGAGGTAAGATAAACACTGCTAAAGGAGTCAGTCAGTCAGTTGGTTTATGACGAAGCATAAAGGTGATTTGCTGGGATTTATTTCAATCCTCCAATTTCGGCATCATTATACGAGGGTTGTGATATGTAATTGGAAAGTTTGAGATGCAATTAAAGGATTATTATAAACGGCGAGCACACATATGTCATCGGTATAGTTAGAGAGGATAGTGTTAGGTTTGGTTGGGATGTCAGCTATATAGACTGTGAAGAGCATGGGATCGAGGATACTACCTTGTAGGAACAATTGTGGTTTACTTTAAATAATCTATCAGTGAGAAAGGAATGGATAATGTGAAAGTATGTAAGAAGTAGGAATTTACGTGAATATGTGTGGATAAATTATATTCATAATTTAAATAACTGCTGCGACTTCATTCGCGCACTCCTAGCACCACCCCTAGCGGTCCCGAGGTGAACTATCATAAGAAGGTTAAAAGAAATGGTTTATTTTTTGTTTTCAAATGATTAGCTTTTGTTTACAACAATAATAACATTGTTAATAACAATTACTTGAAATAGTTCATTATTAGATTTATTTAAAACTGTGGAAAGGGAATTTTATTCTTTTATATTCTTTTAGGTAAGTTGAATAATGCTTCTACTCTCATGTCTTTTACTTAGTACTTCTGTTATTTCTCTGTAGAGAGAGAGAGAGAGAGAAAGAAATACTTAATTCATTCATGCTGCCCAAATACATCGGGTTGCTACCAGGTCATTCAAAAAGTCCTGTCGTTTTTTTGGGGGAAATTATAAATAAATAAATATTTTCAAATAATCACCTTTATTCATCAAAATATCCACCGTTACAGTCGGTAACCTTCTCCCAACGTGATGGTAAAGCCCAAATTCCTTCCTTAAAAAACTGTTGATTT
>NW_027105160.1:355435-359814 GCF_000696795.3 Halyomorpha halys | reverse complement strand
AAAACGACAGGACTTTTTGAATGCCCTGGTACATTACACAGCATACTGATCAATCCGTAACTGGACATATATAAATTACATATTTTTATATGATATAATATAATAGAAAGATAAAATTTTTTTTTTACAATTTTCTTTTACAATAAATACCAGTCTACAAACTAACTACAGGTTTTTCAATTTATTCCTTTTTTTTTTTTCTTTCCCTTCTATTTCACAACCCCTATTTCATTTGATCAAAAAATTCCCCTATATAACAAATATTAACATATTTAAAATAATAACAACAAATAAGATATGCGATGCATGCATGCCATCCCACTTCTGGATAAACTCTCCCACTCATTAATTTTCATGCTTGTGGTGGTGTATGATTCCCAGGGAGTCAAGTATTATATTCTCTGTCATCCTAGCTACGTCCTGGGCATCGACCCCGAGCTCCTCCATGAAGCTCCTAGTTGTGCTGGGAATAGTTCCACGGGCTCCGAACCAGAGGCCTCTCACGTTGAAGTCTCGTTCTCCGAAGCCCTCACGGAACTTCTCCTTGAGGAAAGGGATATATTTATCGTAGATTTCCTTCTTTCCCCTATCTACCTTATTTGCCTGGTCAAGGTCGTTATTTTAATATCTCACGGTGGGATCCAGAATAATTGGCAACTTCCCCTTCTTAGGAAAAGCAACACTATCCGCATATCTTGTGGAATAACAATAATAAACTATTGTTTCGCCAATCGTCTAACCGTCTACATTCTTCAGAATTACATATATATACTTCATCTATAAAATCAAACGTTAAATTTTTTTATTATTTATAAAATAGTTTAGATTAGCAAAAGTTCATTGTAGATACAGAAAATAAAAGGAAATGAAGCAATTCATCTTATAAGTTGAACTGTAACATCGATACAGCCGTTAAGTAAGAATCTGAATCAGGTACGAAGACTGAACATTTGGCGTAGTGATTCATGAGGTGCTAGATGCGGCGGAAGATGAGCACCGAGCAACGCCTTTCCGGACCATTAAGATCGCGAGGAGGGGGGGGGGAGTAGTCTTTTAGCAGGCTAGCAGTCGTTCCATTAGCATTCGTTCACCCTCCCATCCATCATCCTTACTGCTGTGTAGGAGGAGGGTGGAACATATTAATCTCTTCTTAATTCAATATATCCCCTCCTAATCCAATCAGGTCAGCAAGCTTTTCATTAACTCTCTTTCGACCTCTATGGCTAGACAAGCGTGGCGCCCTCTCTCTTATTGCTTTCGGATCAGCTTCCATATTTCATTTCCAATGTTATGATGTAATCGATTTAAATATTAATTTGCGAAAGCTCCTCCATGAAGATAGCTATAAAAGAAGAAAATTATCTCAAATCTGTTCACACGTTTCTTCATTTTTTTTTATAACCTTGTTTATTCCACTCTGCAATATTTCATCTCTGAGAGTTAAAATGCCAGGATACGAGCCATCTGGTCTTGCTACGGAGCTCGAAAAGTTTGCAGACCTGAAAATAATAGCTTATACGTTGCAATCCTAAAGAGAAAGTTTCGGAAATAGCAACATTAATTTTTTTTTACTAGTATTACTACCAATTATCAAGTAACTCCTGACAGTACGACAGCAGATGTTACGTTACACGATCATAGTGGGTGGGATAAATTTCACTATTATTATTACTCTAATGGATTAAACAAAATAGGAAAAGTAACATCAAGAGGTTTCTGTGGCGATAAGGCGGTGGCTCCATTCTGGGTCATTATCTGAAAATCTGTGAGTGTTTTCAAACTATATTTGTTCTAATATGGGGGCTATATTTTACCTCTAAGATAAGTATATAATTAGTAAATAAAAAAGGTCGTTTTGTTTGGTGTATGCACAATTAATTTTAAAAATACGCCTCTCCTATAGGGCTTACGACAGAGAAGAAAAATAAAATGTAAATGAAACGTAAAATTTAATTAGAAAAATTAAACAATAAATGAAAACGGTAATAGTAACAGATAATGGGAAGAAATATTAAAGAAATTACAAATTAAGAGATCAAAAGGGATAAGAATAAAATCAGATGATAATGAACGAGACAGAATTCATACCTGTTTTGACGGAAGTCAGAGTGAACTGTTTGTATTGGAAGGAGTGGGGATGGCAGTTAAGTACGTCACATTTGAAAATAATACAGTGTAGAAAATATTAAAATTAGGTAAACAATAAATGATAAAATACATAATAGAGAGGGAGGAAAAATATTTAAAAGTATATATATGAAGAAAACAAATTAAATTTAAATGGATAGAAAAACAAAGAAGAAATGAAGTTAAAATAATGGGATACAATAAATGTAACTGATTAAGAAAGAAAATATATCAAATGAGTGGGGATACAGAGGTATGTAAATTATATAATAGAAAAATTAATAATAAAGTAATTAATACAAGTATACTTAAGCTGGTAACACATGAATATAAATTTACAAAATAATATCCATGAATATAAAAGAAAAAGGAAGGATAGTAAATATACAAATAATTAAATTAAGTGTGGGGTGATAATTTATAAAACAAGAATAAAAGATATAACAGGAAAGTGGGCTTCTGAAATGCAGAACGAAGAGAAAAGAAGTATTATGAGGGTTTTATTAGGTTCAAAATGTGTCGGTATATCAGGGAGATGCAGTAATTATCAACTTTATAATTGACGAAATTATCCGTTAAATTTATGTAAATGGACTCCGAGATAAGACGTATTTTTGTGTTTGGAGACAGTGGCAAGAATTGAAGGATTGTAGAAATTAAAAGTATGATTCAGGTTTAAGGCGTGTTCTGATAATTCAGAAGCAAGTAGATTACAGGAGTTGATGGAAGTTTTGTGCTGGGATATGCAGTTTTTAAGTTGGTTTTTAGTTTTACCGATATAGAAGGAATTGCAACATGGGGTATCCGGTATACTACATTGGAACGGTGTAAAAAATGAATAGGGTCTTTTAATATGGAAAAAAGATAGGAAATTTTGTTGTGGGACTTGTGGGAAGCCAAGACGTAGAGTGTGAATAGTGGATCTTAAGAATTTTTGAATATTGTCAGAAAGAATGAGGATATACGGAAGGGACCTGTACTGAAAATGTAGTTATGGTTTAGTACTGTACATCACAAGATAACTATTACATGCCACAATGTTACATCACTTTTATATATTTTATATACATAGATGTCAAGGCCTGAGTGTGATGTCAGCTGAAGGAAGGCTATATCAGTTGACCGAATATTATTTATATACAGAGGAATCGGAATCAATAAACTGTCTTCTCGTAGGGTGAAGGAAACCCCAATTGTATGTATATATATATTTAGATTCAGGTTTTAAGTACAGGTCTTGTATATATTATATTTATATTGTAAATAAAAATGTAGTAAATCAATAAACAAACAAGGCTCTAAATTGTTTCCGTGTGTTTCACTTCACTTTCCCTTATATCTTTTTTTACACTCGGCGAATCATAAGTTATGTACTTACACATATACATAAGATTAACACATGGAATAATATATCACAAAAAGAGAGATCTAACATGTAATAATCCTCTTGTGATAGTACAAAATAGAAGTTAAACCGTAATTAAATAATAAAGAAAATAAAAACAATTGCATATGTATTAAATATTATATATGTAGATTTGCAATTGCAAGTAATGTTATGAACTTTATTGATGTCGTATATAATCGGTTTACTCTTGCATAGGCTGGGCCGCACTCGTGACCAATTTAGTTTTCAAGTTTCGAAACTGGTATAGGACCTAATGTAGAGGCCAACAGTGAGAAAAAATATTTGTGAAAATATATTAGTATTGGGCGAGTTGAAAAGAACTCCCTAACCATGTCCGACCCCTAGGTGAAGCACATGAAAAATTCATTTTTTTATCTACAACTGATTGCTTCAATTGAATAACAGTTTTTTTCCTGAAGATCCCATTAAAAAATACAAATTACTGGTTACTGTAGTCAGTAAATTGAAATAAAATAAAAACTGTAGTCTGTACGTTTTTCCTTCACTCTCTCACTTTAAATGTTTTTTAAACCACGATGAAAGGTACTCGTGTGTGGAGTTACAACGCCACTAAGTAGGTATGAATTTTTGCAGCTCGAAATTTTAAATTGTTATTGAAATTTTAGGAAGTGAAATCAGCGCTTCTTCTGATAATGACCCTTTTACAATGATAATGACCCTCTCGATGCTATTGAGTATTTCTTATAAACCAAGGGGCAATACTGCAATACTAAGACCTTCTTTTGAAATTACTAATTTTTAGAATTTTCTCTTATTAATTAAGACTTTCTGTACTAGTTATAATACCGGTAGTATTTTTTAGTATTTTCTCTTATTAATTAAT
>NW_027105160.1:337507-354278 GCF_000696795.3 Halyomorpha halys | reverse complement strand
GGAATTTTTTAGTATTTTCTCTTATTAATTAATACTTTCTTTACTAGTTATAATACCGGTAGTATTTTTTAGTATTTTCACTTATCAATTAATACTTTCTTTACTAGTTATAGTACCGATAAAGTCAGACGTGCCTGATGCAGACTTATCTCCCGCCTCCTGTGGACAGATCAGTAAGGACACAAGAGCGATCACCGAAGCCACGTCCATCATTAGTGCAGTCCCCTTGTGGTCTAACATCTGACGACCGCATCTGTGACCTCCCCTACTATGGCTAATGGTGTCTATGCTAAGCTCTTGTACAATTAAAATATCCCATAGTTATAATCCCATATATTACAGTCATAATTTTATTTTATATATAAATAATTGACTGTATTAATTCAAATTATGAAGAAGATAGACAGGGGTGTGGTCACAAGAAAACAAAAATAGTTAACAACTATTTATTTGCTGACGTTTCGTCCCTCTCTGTAGAGCTAAAAAGATACAAAAACAACTAAAAATATTTTGAAATAATAGGATAAAATACAAAAGGTAAATTAAGGTAGGGTTAAAATTATATAAAAATAAGAGAAAACAAAATAATATGAAATGAAAGAAAAGAAGAAATAAAATAGTATAAATATAAAATTGACAATGATAATTCCGATATTCTACCAGTTTCCAATTGACCTCAACTTAAACAGATGTGTGGTCCTGAATTGTTCTTTACTCGTATAGTATTATTATTGTTTTTAATAATATTTATTTTTTCTCATCTTTTAGGTAATCTTAACTCTCTTCTTTGGGATCCTTTTTTAGTGTTTTAAATTTTGTTTTCTCATTTTTACTTTCCTATTTTTACGTATTATTGCGTCTCTTTTTCATTCATCATTTTCTATTTTCTATTTTTACCATTTTATTTCTTCCATTCTTTCTTTTGTATATTATTTTGTTTTCACTTATATTTATATAATTTTAACCCTATCTTAATTTAGCTTTTGTATTTTATCCTATTATGTCATGAAGCTCTACAAAGTGAGGCGAAACGTCTGCAAATGAATAGTTGTTAACTATTTTTGTTTACTTGTGATCGCACCCCTCATCATCTTCTTCATAATTAAAAGTAATTTCAGCTTTATTTACCCTTGCGATAATTTATAAGAAATTTATGAAAAAGAACCAAGTCTCAAAAAATGGAGTGTAAGTGTTTTGTTTGGTGGCGTAAAACATAACCGGTCATCAACGCCAATAATTTCCTATTTATTTTTGCATAAATTTGTTGAATTATTTTTTTTTTGTTTATTTATTTTAACATTATTTTTCATCCATTGGATTTTATATTTGCAGCAAACTTTCTGATTTCAAAAAACTGAATGACCAATTCCACGGGTTTTTAAATTATTCGGTTCGATCCTATGCTATGGACATTCCTCGAAGATATGGCCATTTGTCGAATTATTGTTAGAATATTGACATCTCAGAGACATTTGCTTTGAGATGAGATAGAAGTGAATGGGCCTCGTGTGACCTATTCTCAGCCTAGCCAGTACAAGATTTACAGCTGGAGGTACCCCAGGGCTTAACGACCTAAACGGCTTAGCTTAAAAAAATTCTTATGTAATTGTAATTACATATTAAAAACAGGCATATACGTGAGATATTATTCCAACTTTGTCGATAAAATCTATTGGGTGAAAGTGCTTTATAGAATCGATTTTTATCGACCTACTTTATAGAATCGATTTTTTTTTTTTACATATTTGCGATTTTCCCAAAAACGGCTCAAGCAATATTGATAAACCTCGATATAATAATGTTGAATCAAGAGGTCTTTAATATTAACTAGGTCTTATTCTCATTGAAAGAGTTTAACATGGCTTAAATGCCGATTTTCAGAATGGCTTCCTCTTAAATTTAAGTTAAGAACCTTTGATTTACTTTATTTGCAATAACTATTTCAAATTTGTATTAGTTGTAAAAACCGGATGTATGAAAACTATGAAAGGGTTTGATATTAACTTATGGATATAAGAGGAAAAATATTTTTTTAATTTTTAAACAAATTTTAGGTAATAAGAGTTGTAATATAGACGTGGTAGATACTGTTGGAAAGCCAAAGATTTTAGAAAATATATTTAGCATAAAAAGTAGAAGAAGGTTGACTGGTGGACGCATGCGTAGATTTCCATTTCATTTGTCTGATACTATTGTCACTTCAACATAGCTATTAAATAATTGTTTCTTTAATTCCACTTAACCTATATTTTAGGCTTCCAATTGACAGGATGTCTAAGTCCATAAAGTCATTCTTGGTATTTTTAATCATATTCTTCTCGAAAAGACAAACGACTAACCTGGAATCCTTACACAAGACTGAAAAGAAAAGAAACTTCACGTCGATTCCGACTATTACAGCACTTACTAGACCAACGGTTTAAACTTCTAATCTATTACAGAAGACCGATCTACTTGACTATAATAAGGTTTAGCTGGACATACGGAGTTGAGCTTTGGGGCTCCACTAAACTTCGAATTCCTCTTGTATCCAATCCTTACAATCCAAAATCCTTCGTAAAATCCACAGTGCTCCTTACTTTGTCACAAATAAAATCATACATAAATACCTTAATGTTCCATATGTAACCGATCTAGCCCGAACCAGATATCATTCCTTCCATTATAAACTCCCTAACCTTGCATCTTGCACCTCTACCATTCCTGACAATCCTCCGAGGCGCCTGAAAAGATTCTCTACACGCCTGAATCACTTCATTTAAACAACAATCAAATTTATTGGATGTATATATATGAATATTCCAAAAAAAAAAATAAAAAAAAATAAAGGGAATTTTCAATAATAATTTAGCATTGAAAAAATAGTTCAGAGCACTACGTAAATTTTAGTTAACAGTTATATTTTTATATTTCTGTCATACTATTGCATAATAAAAATGCTAAAATTTAGGAACCATAAATATTTTTCATTCTGTTTAAATTGGAGTTTGGAGTCAATTTGTCAACTGAAAGGCTCATTTGGAAAATTAGTACAGCGATACAGATGTGCCCTGATTAGATGATCCCTGTGTGCCTGATTAGATGATACTAATTAATTTTTGGATGATAGAATGTATCAGAAATCATATAAGAAAAAAGGAGAAGGATCCCAAAACAGCACTAGTGTAGCACGTAGCTAAAAACTATCACTAATTCAACTTTGACAATACAATAATAATACATAAAGAAAACACTTGAGTCTATTTATATATCAGGAAACATTAACTATACAATTAATTTTAAAACAGACACAAGGAATCTGAACCATAGTTATGTAGAGATTTTAAGCAAAATTAATTCATGAAAAATATGGCCAAATGTTATGTTACTATTTATAATTAACTTTTATATGTAACCGATCTAGCCCGAACCCGATATTATTCCTTCCATAATAAACTCCCTAACCACCCAAACCCACTAGTTTCTAATCTTGCTTCCTCTTCCATTCCTAGCAATCCTCTGAGGAGCCTGAAAAGAAGATGGCCTCGTGACCTTATATTGTAAACTGTTTTTAGAGTTCTACTACTGTGTAGTTTCTCTACATGCTGTATTATGTCATTATGTCATTATGATCAAATTTACTTGTTGTATTTTTTATACAGTTGTAAATATCAATAAATAAATAAATTAAAAAAAACAACTTTTATATGAGTATAAATGAGTGTAAGGAAGGTTAAATTAAGAAAGTGATAATAGCGTCAAGTTAATCTGTATTTTAATTAAAAGTTTTAAAATATAATGGAAGAGTGATAAAATAGGTAATTAGACATAATCTATGACAAGCTTATTAATAAATTAATGTGATTCCATATTGCTTTATTGTTTCATATGGAATTTGACTAAAATAATGACTTGGCCAGAATAGTCAGCAAAATGTTTTTAAATTATTGGATGTGAGGGGAGTAAATTTATATTTAAGGTATACTGTTTTATTAGTAAGATTATTTTTTGTTAAAAGATTTAATAATTAATGTATAATAAAAGCTTTTATTTATTAAATTGTCCTTGAGGATGGCCGAATTGGTCGAAATGTATTTTGAAACTAAACATGGGTACCAATTATTTTTTTCTTTTAATTCAGTGAATACTATTGTTATTATTACATTTTTTTCCCTCCCTTTTTAAATTTTTTTCTGTTGTTCTACAATTTCTGTAAATATTGTATGAATGAATATTTGAGCAGTAATGGCCTTAAATTGTGGAATATTGTATTGATTCTCTTCAATAAAATAAAATAAAAAGTTATGATCGTTCGTGATATTGGAAGACATCGCAATAGAAGTAGTAATAAAAATAAACAAGAGTTTTTTATATTTCTTTATTAGGACAGTTCTCCTAAGGAGGTATTATCCTTATACAAAGCAAATAAGGCAACTTTGTTGAGAGCCAGAGCATGAAATATTAATGGAATGCGGATTAAAGAGCACTCCCATCAAAGTCGTAGCGATTCCTTCATGGTCAATGGAACCAACTCTCTGCTCCTAATGTAATGGAATAGTCTTCTAGTCTCGTCCCCCCCCCCCCTCCGACCATTTCCTTAAAATGTTTACCCCCATGTAAATGCTGTCTTGATGTAGCGCCCCTTTCATTTGTTATATATCAAACCTCACTGGCGTCTTTCAGTCATTTTCTGATACCATCATCATTAATTATGATCCTTTTTTTACTATTCATCAAAGACGAATAATGTGCTGAAAGCTAAATATAATCTCTAAATATCTTCTTACTCGCAGAACTTGTTGCCGGATTCCATACAATTCCGGAAAAGTTATCCGATACTGTTACATTAGAAATGACAATATTATAACATTTTTTTGGAATTTAATATATTTTATTATCAATAAAATGATTTGCATTCTATGGGCACATGGCCAGAATGAAAAATAAGAGACTAAGTAAGAAGATTTTCAACAATGTCTGCAGCTATAAAAGTATAGATATAAAACAAGCGAAAGAGGAACTGGGTAGACTAAAAATAACGGATGAAGACTGCTTGGATAGAGAGCTTTTCAGGAATAAACTAAAGGAGATTGGGGTTCTTGTGGGAAAGAAGGAGAGATGAGGGAGAAAATAGACTGAGGAAGAGCGGGAGGTCCAGAGAAACAGTCCAAGAGAATGAGAGGGTTGGAGTAGAAGGAAAGTGGGAGGTGTGAGGATGGATCGAAAATGATTTTTGCGTGGTCCTTGCTGTCCGGTTCGTTAAAAGAAAAATTACATTAATTATATATATATATATATAATTCAGACCAAGGGTTGTGAAAGGAGATGATTTGGACAGAATCACGCTGGACCGCCTGTTTTTAAAGTAAACGTACAAAGTAACATTTCATAAAAATGTATTGAAAGATTAGTAGTTAGTTAATTTATTTTGAGAAATCTATATCTCAGACATTATGTGAGGTATAGATTTCTATTAGCACTCAAATTAAAGCTATTTTGACGTACAATAAAGTAGTTTATGACATTTACCTTCGTAGGAATAGTAGTCTTCATGATAGTTCCTAAAATAAATTGACTAAGAGTTGTTCGGACGAGTTTGATTTATGAAAAACTGTTCGTCTGTATGTCTATCAGTTCATTTAACTAGCTTTAATTTGAGTTTAATAGTGTAATAGCTTGAGAGAAATATAGTATATAGAAATATAGATGTCTCAAAATAATACACTAACTATTGATTTTTCAGTGCTTTTTTGACTTATGAAAAACTTTAGTATTTTTTATGATATTTGACAAAAGAAATTCACATTTAATTTCTAGTTGTTCGTATAAAATGCTTTATGTTTTAAAATATATCTCTAGACCCATAACAAACACATATTTTTGGCAACACTCAAAATAAAGGAACGTTATCTTACTATAAGGTAGTTTATGACACTTATCTTCGTAGGGGTAGTAGTTTTTATGATATTCACATATGAATATAAATTTGGTAAATGAAAATTTGTCCGAACAACTATAAATCAATTTATTTTAGTAACTATCATAAATACTATTACTTCTACGACAGTAAACGTGATGAACTACTTTATAGCTCATTAAACTACCTTTAATTTCAGTGATAATAGACATTTGCACGTCAACTGGTTTTTGAGATATAGATTTTTCAAAATAAATTAACTACTAATCTTTCAGTACATTTTTAAGAAATATTACTTTTTTAAAAAACTATACCTCGAGTACTATTATACGTAAATAGCTCTATTAGGGCTTATATTTTAGCAAATTCACTCTACTTTAAATAATGTTTTCTTACATTTTCTATTGTGTTGGGTTTTAAAGATATAGAGCTACGAATAATAAATTAGTTATTTCTGAAGGTTTGAAACAGTCCTCATTTTTTATTCCCCTTATCTATAATTGACAGACTCATTAATTTTGACTAGTAATTATAGATACTTTTCATAAAAGTAATAAAACATTGGGGTAAAATTACAGCCTTTTTTTTCTCTCTGGCTCTTGTACTATAAGTGAACCAAGGTATTGATAGAATAACAAATGGTGTATAGATGACTAACAATATCCGCAAGAAGGATAAGACAGCCCCTGGGGATTTCAATGCGCACATGTGACCGCGACTCAGATGCGGTCCCGGTCACAATAATAACCCATAATGGGACGATTATACGCTTCTTATTGTGCTCTGATCACCGCCTGCGATCCCAACCGCAATTAAGAAGCCATTTTTATTTTTTAAGTAAGCTACTGTTGTAAGGGATTTACTCCTTACCACGGAATAATTACTTGGATGAATAATGTTGTACGCTCAGCTAGACATTTGTTATCCGTTTAAAAATTCCTAATCCTTCATCCATATTTAATAAAAAAACGTTAAACAACATAAATGTCAGATGTTAATCAGTTTATCAAATATCGTTTACCATTTACTCACTCAGTTAAATCATAAATAATTAATACTTGAATCTATTATCTAATAATTCAAAAAGGAAATAATGTTAGTTTTAGCATCGACAAAATCTGAAATCTTTAATATTTAAACATTTTTTATACAATTTAAAAATTAGAAATATTAGAAAGATGAAAATCTTGACTTATTTGGAGGAATTTATTTTCTTCTGATGACTATTGTTTATAAAATCGATCATAACTCCTCCACTTTTCATCCAACTCCAATATTTTATTTTTTAAATTATTTAATACCAGATCGGCCTGGTGGGCTTTATGTGGTAATTGTAAGAGGTACATTTTTATTATTATTTTTTTAACATTAGATTATGGGGGTGGGGAATCTTTTTATAAAAAGACACTCCTAACTATAAACAATGTAATAAATTTAAAAAAAAGTTAAGATAACAACAATAAATTAAAATAATAATTTATAATAAAAGTCAACTTAATAATAAAAACAATGACATTTATGGATTTAGCAAAATAAATAATTGACTTCTAATGAAAAAAAAAAAAGTGAATTTAAAAAAAAGGTGAAGAGGGAGAAAAAAAGAAGTAGTTAAAATAAAATAAAATTTTTGAGAGACAAAAACAACTAATAAATATAGTACTTATAACAGGAAGTACTGCAGCAGCCTGGGATTGAGTCTTCGGTTTGTGGTTGGGTTTCCCAGGTTGTACGTCACTGCTCCTTTAACTGTCGATAACTGGGAGTAGATCTTCCTGAACCGTTATTTGATGTAATCCTCTATGGTCTTTATTTGTAATTTCTGATGCAATTGGCTGCTTTTTACTAAAGAAGGAGTATTCACTGCAATTCGTACGACTTTATTTTGAAAATATTGTAATTGTATTCCTTATCGTAAAGGATGCCGCTCCGCTAGCTGTTTCTGGTTTTAATTCGGTTTTTGTATTTAGGTTATTAAATAGCATTGCTAACCTAACTCCAATCTTAATACAACCGTTGGAAAACTGAATGCCTGATATTTTAACCTAAATTAACAAAATTTAGTTTTAATGCACATGTAATATTTGTTTAAGTGAAGAAAAAATTTTTCAAACGTTTTATTTTATCTCCGGTTCTAATCCATTTGATTAGATTCTGTTTGTGCCTTTTGGTACAGTTTATCGAATCCTAAACCATTCTCAAAATTGGTTGAGTCATGTTAGAGTTAATCCTATTCTTTTTATTTAAAAAGAAACCAAAGGCCTGGCAAAAATTTTGGACCAAAAACTTTTATTTCCTATTACTTCGAAAAAATTCTTTTACCATACAAATTGTTGTTATTTTTACAGCAAGTATAGGTGTAATTCGCACCTAAGTGTAGGTAGGGGAATAAAAAATGGCGGCTGTTTCAAAATGTTAAAAAAAAATGAATTGTTCATTCGGAACTCTCTATCTCTTAAACTATCAACAACACTATAAAACCGAAGAGAACATCAATCAAAATAGAGCAAATTTGCTAAAATATTAGCCATAATAGAGTTATTTACGTTCAATAGCTACTCGAGATGTATCTTTTTTAAAAGCAATATTTCATAAAAAAGACACTGAAAGATTAGTAGTTAGTTAATCTATTTTGAAAAATCTATATCTCAAAAACCATTTAACGTGCAAATGTCTGCCAGCACTCAAATTAAAGCTAGTTTAATGAGCTATAAAGTAATTCCTGACGTTTATCGTCGTAGGAGAAATAGTTTTCATGATATTTGCTAAAATAAATTGCTTTATAGTTGTTCGGACAAATTTATATTCATATGTGAATATCATAAAAACTACTACCTCTACGAAGATAAGTGTAACAAACTACCTTATAGTAAGTTAACTTTCCTTTATTTTGAGTGTTGCTAAAAATATGTGCGTCTCATGGGTCTAGAGATATATTGTTTCAAACATAAAACATTTTATACGAACAATTAGAATTTTAACTTCTAGAAGTTAAATTCTAGAATTAGAATTTTAACAGTTAGTGAATTTATTTTGCCAAAAATCATAAAAAGTACTACTCCTACAAAGATAAACGTTATAAACTATTTTATAGTGAATTTAACTAGCTTTAATTTGAGTGCTGACAGACATCTTTACATCCTATGGTTTTTGAAATAACGATACTTCATAAGTCAAAAAGGCACTGAAAAATCATCAACGATCTCCATAGTACGTCAGTAACAGTTCTGCACGCAGACTTACACATACAGCAGTTATGAGCACATTAAAACACATACGAGACATTTCATGATAAATTCTAACATCACACCAATTGATAGGTACAACTTATAGCTACCGTGAACATTCCTGACAAGACTAAAAAGGAGCTGGACAAGAGATCTGCTTAGTTAACTAATGAAATCAATTAAAGTCAGGGATGGGTACCAGTCTCTATCATGTCATTCATGCCATTGTAATTTTGGAAGATACACATTTGCTGGTTGTCTTCAATATGAAGACAAGTGTGAATTAATATTGTTTAAATTAATAAAAGTTTATTTATTTTATTCTCAAAACATTTGTATTTCTTTATAAGTCCGACGTTTCGGCCAATTCGCCCATCTTCAAGGACATTCTAAACACAATTTTAGAACAATTGTGATAAATTTTAGCAACGAAGGTTGACTGTGATAAATATTTTTAATCTTTAATGTAATGTAAAAAATTGACATCATGAAATAGTTGTTAAATGATTTAGTTCTTAAATTGTATTATGATTGTCTTTGAGGATGGCCGAATTAGCCGAAACGTCGGACTTATAAAGAAATGAAAATGTTTTGAGACTAAAATGGATAGAATTTTATTTATTTAAACAATATTAACCAGTCTCATGAAAATGTTAAGACTGTAAATTAATAAATTAAGTCAATAAAATATATTATTATTATTATTATATGCATGATAATAAATCATTATTCTGATGATAATTCTGAGTTTGGCCGTCATTATCGCAGTATCCATTAGGTGTTTGATTTTCCAGCGTTTTTATTCTTTTTTTGTTTTCTTTCCCCTTTCTTTATTTTACTCTTACCCCTTATTTTATCCATTTTCCTTACCCGCCTTATTAGTTTTGTTCACTATATTATTATTGGTGTTTTCAGAACATTTTTTTTTTCTCTATTAATTTCTTGGTATACTTTACTTATATTTTGCCTTTTTATCATCTATTATTGTTACATATATTTTCTTCCTCTCAATTTTCATTTTCTTTTCATATTTCAATTTTTAAATTAATAATAACTAATATGTTCATACTTCTTTGCATTATATAACTTCATTTTTATTTCATTTCCTTAATTATGTTATTTTACCCAGTTTTTCAATTACATACGTATACATTTTATTTCCCGCTTCTCTCATCACTTCATATTATTAATTCTATTTTGTAAAATTATTCATTTTATGAGTAAAATTATTCTGTTTATACTTTCTGTTTTATTTTTTTTATTTTTCTATACTAACTGTGGTTGTTATCATGTTCTGTTGGCACATTAAAAATTGGTTAATCCTACTTATTTGTGTTTATCATTGACCGCACCCCCAACCATCTTCTCCTCGTTCATCATCCACGGTCAACTATCTCTCATAATAATAAATCATTAATCAATAAATTATTAACAGTATTATTTAATATTTTCCCAGTATAAAGGACCGATAAATTTGAGGAACCATTATATTGTATGACTTGTGTCCGCTATAGAGGAGTGAAAGTGCTGAAAGGGAACTAAAATTGGTGTCAACGTTCTGATTGGAGGGGTTCCGCAATAACGAGGATCAAATACATTGAAGATGTACCTTATTTGCTGTAGCTTAAGTAAATATTGTCCGTCATGTTTCAGTTGTAGATATGTCATGTTTACTGTACATTAATGTAAATACAAAAAACTTGATAAACAAATCGATTAGAAAAATAACCATATCATGTTGGCAAATTCCTCCATTATCTATCTCAGTCACTGACTTGAGAGCAGACATCCATAAAGTTGGAATCTCCACCGTTCAACGAACGATACATTCGGAATGAAGTTCTATATCTGAGCAACTTTTTCAATCTCCTAAGACAGAGAGCTTTATACAACATTCCTTCTGGATGTTCCCGAATAACAAACCTTGTATTGGTTTTATAAAAGTAGATAGGGCAGAACAGTGTAATCGTAAAGTCGCTCTGAGGAGTCTCTATCAAGAATGAGACTTCTTTGCGAATAACTTCAGGAGCTATTGTGATCTTGTCTCTGGATAAACTTGTTTTTCTAGTTTTTTATTTATTTCCATTCACCTATTATCCATATATATTTCTCAAAAAAGGGCTCAAACGATTTTGATTAGATTCAATAAATATATCAAAATTAAGTATTGTTTAATATCAGATGTGGGATTGGGTAGCGTATTGGTAAGGAAATGGACTAATAATAGTGACAGATAATTATTTCAGTTACCTGTAGCCGTTGCGTCAACCCTGTGGGTTTGCCTCAATAGCTCAATTTACCTAGTCTCATAAAGTAACCTTAATTGAGTAAAAATATGGTGATCGAACGCGATTCTGACCAAATCATCTCCTTGTACAACCGTTGGTTTAGTAACAGTACTGACTCTCCATGGGTTACAGCGTTCCAGATTTAATTTATTTTAATATCAGATAGGTCTTATCCTCAGAGTAATTAATTTTAAATAAACGAAGAAAATTGTAATATTAAAAATCTTCAGATAAAATTTGATAAGGTTAGGACTTTTAAAATTTTAAAAGTAAAACAACCATAAAAAACTCTAACCTTGGCTAAACAAAATCTAGATAAATCTAGAGAATTTTGAGAAAAAACTATCTAACCACTGCTATTTATTTCCAGATCTCCACCGATTTACTTCCCAATAATTATTATAGTTTAATAAACATAATTTTTTTTTTCCTGACCTGAAAATATATATATATATAATGGTGCCCTTTCTTTGCCATATGGCATTATAAGGGGTTGGACTAGGTCCACTGAGGGCGGCAGTTTCAATTTTTGCGCAGGAGCCGCAGGCTGGGGGGTACAAGGACGGGGAGACCCCCCCCCCCTTAGGGCTCCACCTCCTAAACATAATATTAGTTATATGGATCAACATATACGATAGCAGGACACGAGAATAGACCAGGAGGGAGCATAGTTTGTCTAGGGGTTGATAGACATCTGACGTTAGCTCGCCACTGCAGCAAGAAAATCAAGCTAGTTATTGGACTTAGTTATAGTTATTGGACTTAGTTATCGTTATTGGACATAGTTAGCGTTAGCTCGCCACTGCAGCAAGAAAATCAAGCTAGTTATTGGACTTAGTTATCAAGACTTAGTTAGAACTAAGTCTTACAGGCTTAATCACCTCTTAACTTCTCCTAATATCTCCCTCCACCTCAAATTAATGATTTATAAAAGTGTGCTGAGGCTACTCCTGCTCTATGGAGACCCTTGCTGACCAATATAGCACCAACAACAGCCAAGAAATTACAAAAATTTCAGAGCAGCATGATCAGACGCATAGTACGACATACTTCAGTAAAAAGAGCAAAGACTGACCCCACACATACAACACTCGACCTACCGACGGTGACAGAGTTCATCACCAGGGCCCTGTTTCATAATGAAAGCTAATAGTGTTAGTTCATAGTACAAGTGTAGAAACTATTGTTGTAATAATATTAATACTAATGTTTTTCATGATAGGGATGACTATTAGTAATATTACAGGAATTAAAAAATATTAATGTACGAGATACTATTGTATAAGTCTGTGTAATTAATTAATCTACAAGACTAATAATATTAGTTTGTAAGTTATTATGAAACTGGGCCCCGAAGGTACATCAAATTTGTTGATAGCCTTCAGCACTGCACAAAGCCCTATTCAGGGCCCTGACACCGACAGGACGGTCACAAAGATAACAGACCCACGTAAACAGCTTCAGACTAGACTGTTACTGAAGTTAAGTTACTGAACCATTACTGACACAACAAACCTGGTGTACGCCGACACCATTAGACTAACACACAACACTACCTCTTATCCAAAATATCTAATTTCCTCCGTCCCCTCTTCATGCAGAATGCATTCCCAATGCAGTAAAAGAGCTCCCCTCAACCCGTTTTTTGTCCATCTTAACCTCAAACCCATGCCACCCACGGGGCTTAAAAAAACAACATATAACCTATACACAAACAGACTCAGACTTGACTGAGTACAAGTAACTAAATTATTTGAATCAACAAACCTACACTTCTAATACAAGAGCTAGGTTGAAAAAAGTAATTTATTTCTCCCCGATTTTTTATTAGTTTAATGAAAACCATGTATAATTACTAGTGAAATTTATGAGACTGCCAACTATAGTTAGGGGGAATAAAAAATGCGGCTGTTCCTAAATGTTAAAAAAAATACATTTTTATTTGGAGCTCCATATCTTTAAAACTATCTATAAAAACTAGAAATCCCAAGACATCATGATTTAAAACATAGTAAACTTGCCAAAATATGAGCTCTAATATTTACGTTCAATAATTTTCGAGGTACAATTTAATTTTTTTAAGCAGCATTTCATTACAAAATAACAAAAATTCAGTATTTAGTAAATTTATTATGGGAAAACTATATCTTAGGAATTATTAAACGTACAAATGTTTTTAGCATTCATATTAAAGATAAAGACTGATCTACATGACTATTATAAGGCCTATATAATAAAATAACATACGGAGTTGAGCTTTGGGGCTCCACTAAACCATCAAATTCCTCCAGAATCCAATCCTTATAGTCCAAAATCCTTCGTAAAATCCTTAATGCTCCTTAATTTGTCACAAATGAAGTCATCCATCAGGACCCCAATGTTCCATATGTTGCCGATGTGGCCAGAACCAGATACCGTTCCTTCCATAATAAACTTCTCAACCACCCAAATCCACTTGTTTCTAACCTGGCTTCTCCTTCATTACCTAATAATCCTCCTAGGCGTTTGAAAAGAAGATGGCCTCGAGATCTCCTCTAGAAATGTTATTGGAGTTCTATCAGTGGGTAGATTCTCCACATGTTTGTATCATGTCACTATGTCACCTACAGCAAATTTACTTGTTGTATACATGTGTATATAGTTGTAAATAACAATAAATAAATTATTAAAAAAAAAAATTAAAGCTAGTTTAATGTACTACGTTTATTACGTTTATCTTCGTAGAAGTAGTAGTTTTCATGATATTTTTTGAAGTTTAACTGCATCTACTGTACACCTATACGAATAATTATTGCTATGCTATTTGAATGTAACGAAAAACTCTACAGGGTTCGTGGTAAAAATTATTTTTTTAAATAAAAAATAAATTAACCAGCGTTTAATGTACCTTTAGTAATAATGTATTATTATAGCAATTCGATAGATAAGATTAATTATGTACGTCTACTAATCACAATGGATAACTATTTAAGTGTCAGACAAAAGTTTCTCTATAGTGTAATACATTTGTGTGTGTATATATTATAAAATAATTTTTTTTTCTCTTTATCTTCTTTAAATGTTTATATTATATTTTGTAATGATTTTAATATATTTTATAAATAAAAGGCTATTTCCTTTCATTTCATATTATAAAATATACGTATGTATTTTAAATATTAAACAAATAATACTGCCTTTTAAATTAATTTATTCTTAAAGGATTTTTCAATTTAGTTAGAAAAGAAATTAATATAATTATTTCAATATAGGCTACTTTGAACTTTGGAATCTACAGGTCCGTGCAGGTTCGTACAATGTTCTTTGTTCTCAGTCTAGTCATAGCTCTGTACCGACGCACTTCACGATAATTATTCCTTATAACAATCGTCTAACACTTCTAGAAATCACTTTAGATGTTAACTACTTACGATATTAAGGTATATATTATGTTTTTAAATAAATAATAATGTCTTTGACTAGCCCCTGCTCTCTATTTATTCCATTAACAATAATTATTATAGTTATCGTTACCTCAGATGTTTAAATTTATCTAGAAATTATTAAAAAAGTTTAATTTATTATTATTTATTATTATTATTATTATAAAATTTATAAATGTAAGTATTTATACAATTTACAATAGTAAATAAATTATACTGTCTTTTAAACTTGTTAATTCTAAATATACGCATTTACAAGATGTACATAAATGTTTAATAATTATCCTATTCAGTTAGAAAGTAAATCAATTTATTTATTATAATATAGTTACTTTGAACTTTGGACTCGACAAGTCCGTGCATGTCGAACAATGGATTGCGCAGAAAGTTCATACTGTTGCAGTTCTACTATACTCTGTACTGTTGCAGTTCGCAATAATTATTCATTATAACTATTATTTAATACTTCTAGAAATAACTTGAGATGTTTACAATGTTAACTACTAACAATGATTAAGGTACATATTATTTTTTAAAATAATATCTTTATATTCTCTGAGCTCTATATCAATGCTCATTGTAATAATTATTACTTTTTCATTACATCTAGAAATGAATAAGATTTTTAAATTTTATACATGTTACGCAAGAGTTTTCTTAAATATTTAAGATACTCACTAAATAGTGAAATTAATTATTCTGTCTTTCAAATTAGTTAATTCAAAACATACGCATTTTTAGTGTTAAAGATGTTTAACAATTTATTTTGTACGAAAATAAATAAATTTATTTATTTAAATAGTTCTACTTCGTACTTTGGACCCTACAGGTCCATGCAGGTCGGACAATGTACAACCTAGTTAGTTTGTTCCCTGCTCTGTTAAGATGAAGTTCTTAATAATTATTTGTAATAATACAAATACTACAAATTACTTAAGATGTTTTCCATTTCGTGATGATGCTTTTTAATTATTATTATAGTTAATCGTTACATCAGAAGTTTAACTGTTTTTACCAAAGAATAACAATTTATTAATTATTTGAATGTAAAGTTTTACTACAATATTTAAGGTACATACACCTACATGAAATTCTTAAATAAAGTATACTGCCATTTAAATTGACCAATTTTTCCTGTTTTGTTGTAAATTATATTTCTTTATTTTACTGAACAAATTTTTGTCTTTTCAATTGAAAAATAAAAAAAGGTTCCATTTAAATATCTAAATAAATTGAATGTATTTAAAATATTTGCTTAAAAGCTAGTCTTATAGATCAATCTTGGTTAAATTTTTTTATTAGTAATTGTCTAATTGTATTTTTATAATTGGAATCTTCAATTATCATGATACTAATAAAGTTTTGAATATGTTTAAGAAAAATAAAATTTAAATAATTGAGTAAGTTTTATCAAAAGCTAAAGTATCTATTTCTTAATCGTAAAATCTTTTTTGACAGATTAAAATTCTACTCCAAAAATATTCAGTTCATTTCAAAATTAAATATTTTCCTTTCTCAATTGGGTTATTACAAATCAACATTTTCAATAAAAACTTAGCTTGTCTATATGAGCGGCTTCTATAATAATTTTAATAAATATTGACTTTCCAAAAGTGGTTATATTGATTTTTGATTAAAAAAAAAAAAAACTCCTCATTTTCTATTTCTTATTACAATCGGTCCTACAATCATTAAACTAATTATACACAATAAATAACTAATATGTAAGGATATTATGTTGTAACACATAATATAGTATTATGATTATTACTTTAATTATTCTTATATTTATTTGATTATCAACAATTTTAGTTTTACCAAGTGTCATAGGAAAATATCTAATTAATATTTAGCAATCTGTTGTTATTACATCATTATTTTAATTTACTGATTTTTTATTTTGCAGAATCGAGAATTGGATCTACTTCTATGATACTTTCT
>NW_027105160.1:327656-336912 GCF_000696795.3 Halyomorpha halys | reverse complement strand
CCAGTACTCAGGACGCGGGGGAGGGGCCAAGCTCATCGGTGCCCTTCTAATTTTCAGCCGCCTCTCTGTACACAGAACGATTTGTTCACTGGAGGACCCGGTACGCCATCTTCTAAAGTTCAGCTCCTTCCCTCGTGACTGGTGGGCCGTCTTCGATCTTGCATGGTGATCAGAAGGATTCGAATCTAGCCCTTCTGTGTTCAACTCATCTCAGAATGAATCTACAATCATCGGCGTTCTTCGAGTCCCCAACTTCCTCGGAACACTCCAGTCCGGCATTTTTCCTCTTTTCTCACATTTTCTTCTCAAGAAACCCACTCTTTCCCTCGAGGTTACTTTTGCTCGATCATATATTGCATTATATAGAAAGAAGAGATCGAATACTCTTATCTCGAGTTCTAGTCGATCTATCCCGTTTTTGGGAGTTCGAATAAGATATGTACCTTACTGTGAGATCTTCGTGCTATGGTTGTACCAGAAGATCTCACTTTGAGGGCCGCCCATAGCTCAGTGGTTAAGACACAGTCTTACCAATTGATGTCTATTGGCGGTGCCGGTTCGAATCCGGCCTGGGACGTCAACTTTTTTCATTGTGTGGTGGTCCCACAAAATGAAGAACTTTGACCCCCAACCATGGTTAGGCAGTATAGGACTCCAAGTCTTGGCCAAAAAAAAAAAAAAAAAAAAAAAAAGATCTCACTTCATTCACTTCCCTCCAGCAGATGTTGGTTACTGAACTATTAACCACGGTGGTTAGGATTACTCTCTATTTTTATTTTATAGATATATAGGAAGACTTATCATTGGTTAGGCAGTCTTTCCTATTAGTAGATATTTCAAGTAATTTGTGCCTATTATAATAACACAGTTTGCAGCAACCACCACGTCAATTTCATTGGAATTATAGCTGCATCTGCAGCCAAACCTATTACCTTGAATTAGGGCTCATTTAAGAGTCATTTGCAAATTATTCTTTAAAATTAAGATTGTGGTATATGTATTTTATTTCCATTCACAAAAAATTGTTTACAATTCTGGAGTCGGCCCAGCTTTTGCTTTTATTTGTCATGGTTCAACGCTCTTTATCTTTGAGGTGCCAAAGGAATTCAAACCAAGTTAGATATAGTAGAGAGGTATTTTTATTATTTTGAGGGATAACTTGGTTTGATATTTTGCTGGCTTCTGAGGATGGGGCTGTATTCCACAATAATTTAAAAAGTCAGTGATTCAAGAATCCCTTATATTTATTGTAGTGTGCCTGTTTAGTCTCAAGTCACCGTAGCGTAGATTCACAATTTTTTTGTTGATTAATGAGCAAGTTCAACTTCCAATTCCATATTTAATATTTTCTTATAACCTCACAAAGTTAACGTTTTAAGGAAAAATTTAAATCTCCAGAACTCTAATACAAAAAATAACAAATATTTCACTTTAACCAATTAACCTGAGCTAAACAATAGATTATTTAATTTCTAACTCTTCAAAAACCTTCTCTTCTTACTGTCACCAATCATGGGATTGATAACATTGTTGTAATATATAAAACCTATTGTCAACAGGAAGGTTTTAACCTCAATTGGTTAAAATGAAAGTTGAACTTATTATTAAACGACAAAGTATTACTTTCTTTAAATCCAACTAAGCTAGTAGCTGAGAAGTAAATGATTTATGAATTATTTTGAATTTATTTAACTATATTTATTTTATATAGTAAACTATTCAAGAGGTCTAGGCTACCCGCAGTAAAGTGAATTCATGGATTTTTCTATTGAAGTGAAACTTCTTTAGACGCTTCTTTTGATCTACCAATTGGTCGGGTTACACGAAAAATGAAAACAGTTCCCTTGTCAATAAATAAATAAATAAATTGAGCTCAGAAAAACTTTTTCATTACTGCTCTATTTATCCGTTGTTATTTTATGAAGATAAAATTATAAAATACGGATATAATACTATTATAATATTATTATTAGTAATAATATCATGATTACAACCCTGAACTAATTTATTTAAATTAGTCTTATGGAGTCTTCTGTTAAAACGCAATATCTGTTCGAGCTGGAGTGGATTCGAGGGAAAGAGTCGGTTTGTAGAGAAGAAAATCTGGGAAAAGGGGAGAAATGCCGGATTGGAGTGTTTAAAGGAAGTCGAGGACTTGGAGAACGCCGATGGTCGTGGATTCGTTCCGAGATTAGTCGAACACAGAAGGGCTGGATTCGAATCCTTCTGATCATCGTGTGAGATCGAGGACGGGTCACTATTCACGAGGGAATGAACCGAACTTCAGAAGATGGCGTGCCAGGTGCTGCAAGGAGCAAGTCGTTTCGTTTATAAAGAGGAGGTTGAGGACCAGAAGAGCATCGATGGCCATGGATACTTTTTCTGATGGACCGAGTACTGGAGAGTCAGGTTCGAGTCCTTTCGACCATCTTGCTAGAGCGAACGCCGCGCAGTGCTCACGAAAGATGAGAAGCACTTCAGAAGATAACTTTTCCAGTCCTCAAGAGGACAAATCGTTTCGTCTGCAGAGAGGAGTCCTTTGCCACTAAGTTCATCGTGGAATCTTCTTGAGTATCTTCAAAAAGAACCCGGAGGAAGGGATTGAGTGCGATACAATAGAAAAAAAACAATGATGGTGTCATATTAAGAAGGTACAAGATGAATTACAACAACGAATGCAGCATAAATCAAGTAAGTTATTTACAATATACTTATTTAGCTACAAACTAATTTTACCATTTTTAAGTTCTATTCTTGTATGTTGCAGTAAACTAATAAAAACTGTTTTACTTGATGTACTTTGTCGACGTACTACACATGTCGACAAAATCGTTTCAAAGACACGCCTCTATAAGTTTTCTATACTGCTGTCTAAGATATCTCTTCATTAGTACAACCTCTTTGGAATGGACAGTTATTTGAAACATCACAAAAAATTCAGAAATCTTTTATTTCCCATAAATTATTTAAGTTAGTCGTATTACAACAGGTATTACCACACACTTTTTGTAAACCTGCTTTAAAAAAAAAAAAGAAGAGGTTCTCTTGTTTACTTTTCTTTTTTTCTTCCTCTTTTTACCTCTATTATAATAATATATCTATTCTAAAGATTTTATACAAAGCAATTATATGCTACAACCCATGAAACGTCAGGAATGCAGTACTTTGTAAGAAACTATTGTTACTAGACCAACGGTTGTGCAAGGAGGTGATTTTGTCAGAATCATGCTCGATTGCCCTATTCTTATGGAATTAAAGGTGTCCATTTTATGAGGCTGGGTGGACACCGAATTGCTGCAGAATCCACAGCGCTTACTCACGGTTACAATGAAAGACAAAATGATTATCTGCCACAACTGGATTCGAAACGGGGTCCTTATAGCATAGTATCTTACCACTGAGCTATCCAATCCTACCCTATATCTGTATGATGTTTGATAAATATAAGATGCCTAATAAATTTTATTTTGAATGTGAAATCATCTTGTAATCCCAGAAAGTTTGTTAGAAAAATAATAAAAGTTTCAAGGACATAATTTTGACAAGAAATACAAAAAGTTCACTTGAGTTATGAGTGTATTCCTTCCTGTTTGTTTTTATTATTGTTTGTTTTCAGTATTATTTTTTAATTTCTTTAGATTTATAATTGCTAACTACAAGCAAGCTTCACTATTATGAATGAATAGGATACAGTCGTGCTGGAAGTTCAAACATCCAAGTGGCTTGAATTGTGGAATTGCATCTATGAACCTCGCTTGAACCTTTCCGATAGGGATAACATATGTACTGGTACAAGAGCCAATAAATAAAAAAAGGTAGTTATCTCACCCAAATTTTTGATTACTTCAATAAAAACTAAGTATAATTAAAAGTCAAAATAAATGAGTCAGCCAAGTATAGGTAGGAGGATTAAAAAATGGCGGCTGTTTCAAAACCTTTAAAAAACATTGATTTTTCATTCGGAGCTCTATATCTTAAAAACTACCAACAAAACTAGAAAATCTAAGAGAACATTATTTAAAGAAGAGTAAATTTTCTAAAATATTATCCCTAAAAGAGCTATTTACGTCCAATAGTTCTCGAGATATAGCTTTATAAAAAGGAAAATTTCTTAAAAATCTTCTGAAAGATTAGTAGTTAGTTAATTTATTTTGAGAAATCTATTTCTCAGGAACTATGTGACGAACGGATGTCTATTAGCACTCAAATTAAAGCTAGTTTAATGGACTATACAGAAGTTTATGACCTTTACCTTCGTTGGAGTGATAGTTTACATGATATTTAAATAAATCAATTTATTTTAGCAAATTTCATGGAAACTATTACTCCTTCGAAGATAAACATCATAAACTACTTTATAGTCCATTAAACTAGCTTTAATTTGAGTGCTAATAGACATCTGTCGTCAAATGGTCAAATGGTTTTTAAGATATAAAGTTTTCAAAATAAATTCACTAACTACTGATCTTTTAGTACCTCCCATACAACATTTTTATGAAAGGTTGCTTTTTAAAAAGTTATATCTCGAAAACTAATTAATGTAAATAACTCTATTAGGGCTCATATTTTAGAAAATTTACTCTTCTTTAAATGACGTTCTCTTAGGTTTTCTTGTGTTGTTCCTACTTTTTAAGATATAGAGGTCCGAATGAAAAATTAGTTTTTTTTATCGCTCTGAAACAGCCGCCATTTTTTATTTCCCCTACTTAAACTTGGCAGACTCATCAATTTTGACTATTAATTATAAATAGTTTTCATTAAAGTGATAAAAAATTGGGATGAGATAACTGCCTATTTTCTCCTCTTGGGCTCTTGTACTATGTGTAGGGTAACATATGTGTGTATAAGCACGTATTATGTAGAAGTAACGTCATTTTTCTTCGTAACGTTTTGCTATTTTAAGTGTAGGACAAATTGTCGTGATTTTGTCAAAAAAATAATTTTTTTTAAACTCTACCAATCATCTGGGTATCAATTCTGAAATCTTGAATGTCACGAATTCGGGTTCGCTTCCATTCGACATATTATCAATGTACAATAGCTTGTTATTGTTACTATGTACTATTACTGAATCGTTATTTTATAATATTTCTAGTAAATTAAAAAAAAACAAAAAAAAACATATGTATAACGATTAGTGATTTTCCGTGTTCAAATTTAAGATTTAAAAAAAATAGAGTGCTACTAATGAATAATTTCTAAACACGCCTGTATCACTTCATCTTGATCTCACATCAAATTTACTTAATGTATTATTATTTAAATACAGTTGTAAATACAAATACATAAAAAAATATATTAAATAAATAATTAGCGTGATCCTTAAGGTCACGCAAGCCTGATAAATTATACTTTCTAGCTTTAGTTCAAACTGAGAAAAAATATTGATAATTTTATAAAACTGAAACCTTAAATACCGATTTTTTTTTTCATTTTTTATAATTATATAAGGAAAATAATACGAAATTTCTGAATTGCATTCGATGATATTAATGCTTGTGTAAATGATACAAATAGATTTTTTATGGTTTCGTAGAAAATTGAAGCTCTTGTAAATGTTAGATCAAAAATCAATTAAACGCCATGCAGTCACCTCTTAAGATGATGTAGTGGATTATTGGTAATTATAGATGCAGTGGAAGCAGCTGTAGTCTGGTCTTGTAGAGTTTGCTATTGCATCCAAATCCTAAAATATATTAATATATTACAATATTATAAAAATATATATATTTATAAAATATTAAAGTCGTGTTGTACTCAGTGCATTCAGCCACTCTTGTAACGTAATAACTAAAAAAGAGGATTGTAGAGTGTAACTATAAATTTTCCCTTGAAGAATTGTATTAGAGGGTTTGAATAGATAATAATATTAAAAGAATAAACTTTTAAAATAGTTTCATAATGAATATTACAAAATACCACCAATAAACAAAAAGAAGAAGAACAAAAAATAAAATTTAGAGCAACATATTTTCGAATTTTATTGCATGTTCTTAGGCACAGCTTTTAACAGCTTTCTATTCCTGAATATTCATAGTGACTCTTTAATACATAAGTAAAATATTAGTAAGTTAACTAAAATATTAAATAGAAGTACAATTTCTATCTTTTGTTTAAAACCTTTCCAACGTATAGACATTACTATATATAGGAACTATATTATTATCGTATTTAAAAACATTCCTTATTCCAGGTTCAAGAAACATACACACACTGTGTATGTACACATTTTTATTTTATTTTATTTTATATTTTAATTATATTTTTATGAATGATGTTACTTAAATTTAATTAAAATGGGCATTATTATCATACTACATGTATTACCTATAACAAAATATTTATAACAGTAGTAGTAAAAATGATAACTGTTTGGGCTCGATAGGTTTCACCCACTAAATTGCATAGGTATTTTTTTTGTTATTTATTTAACACCAGTTAAATAAATAACAAAAACTAATTAACCAATCGGCCAACAATAACTATTAACTACAAAAACTAGTTAACCAATCGGTTATTTAACACTAGTTAAATAAATAACAAAAACCAGTTAACCAATCGGCCTGGTGGGCCTTACATGGTTGATATAACAGTTTCATTTTTTCTTTAACAATTGATTATGGGGAGATATAGTCTTGTACAAAATACTCCCCTAACAATATACTACGTTATAAATAAAAAAAAAATTAAGATAAAATAAATATATCAAAATAATAATTCTTAATATGAGACAAAAGTAAAGTTAATTACAAAATTAACGACATTCTTAGATTAAATAAATCAAACAATTGCCCTCTTATGGTTGAAGGAAGAAAAAATTGATTTGAAAAAAATAAAATAGAAGTAAAGTTAACAATAGAATAGATAAATATAGAATTTATAACAGAATGTTTATACATAAGTAAATCAAAATATGAGATTTTGATGATTATTAAATAGAATTGCAATTTCACGCTTCTGTTTAAAACCTTTTCAACGTATATACTTTACTATATATAGGAACTATGTCATTGTCCTATTTAAAACATTCTTCATTCCAGGTTCAAGAAACATATACACACACTTCTCACAGGTCTTCCGGTTCCATGTCGTCAAGTTTCGGGCACCATCACAGCAGCAACGAGGTAAAATTACTTTTAAATAAAAATTGTATTATATTTTTATCAATAATATTAATTAAATTTAATTAACATCGGCATTATTACCATACTACATTTATCACCTATGTCAAAATATTTATGATAGTAGTAGTAAAAAAAATTACTGTTTTAACTCGGTACGTTTCACCCACTGAAATTGCTTAGGGATTTTTTT
The DNA here is from genome assembly GCF_000696795.3 of Halyomorpha halys. Lineage (NCBI taxonomy): Eukaryota > Metazoa > Arthropoda > Insecta > Hemiptera > Pentatomidae > Halyomorpha > Halyomorpha halys. The sequence continues at coordinate 329,598 of NW_027105160.1, read as the reverse complement.
AAAATATTTATTTAATACCAGATAGGCCTGTTGGGCTTACATGGTTGATATAGCAGTTACACTTTTTCTTTAAAAATTGATTATGGGGAGATATAGTAGTGTACAAAATACTCCCCTAACAATATACAACGTTATAAATAAAAAAAAAATTAAGATAAAAATAATAATTCTTAATAAGAGAGAAAAGTAAAGTGAATAACAAAATAAGGAAATTTGTAGACATGTTATAATTTAATATAAAGAAAAAAAAAAAAAAAAAAAAGTTAATTCGAAAAAAGGGCTAAAAGAAAAAAAAGGAATAAATAAAATAGAAGTAAAGTCAACAATAGAATTGAAAATATAGAATTTAGAACAGAATGTCGAGCAGCTGCCTGGGTTTTAGTCTTCGGGTTGAGGTTGGGTTTCCCAAGTAGATAATTTGGGAGTGGAACTTCATGAACCGTTCTTTAATGTAATCCTGTATTGACTCCATTTGTAATTCCCGATGAAATTGGCTGTTTCTTACAAATCAAGGAGCATTGCGATTTTTAGGACTTTGATTTGAAAAGATTATAGTTTTTTTCCTTTTCATCCTTCCTTTTATCCGGCATCCTTTACGCCGCTCTCCGCCGTACATCAGCAGTGGACTGAAAATTGTTTTAAAAATAAGAATTGTTGTTTCTGGTTTTAATATCTATTTGCCATTTAGGATAGGATTGTAGGATTGCTTATCCACTTAGATATATGTTGTTTACATGTGCTTTGGTATATGTATTGTTATCTTTTCAAAATATATTTTGGAAAAGATCTGTTCGTGTTAGTTTTTCTCAAATTTTATTTCATTTCAATTACTTGATACTTATTTTAACATTATTATTATATATTTATTAAAATATATAATTATGTTTATATTTTAATGGAGAGATGCTTTATTCGACTATGCTACCCAAATACATTGCTTAATCACACAGCACACTTATAAATTTATGATTGTATATATTAACAAAGATACAAAAAAGTTTTTATTTTTACTTTTTCTTTTTTCAAACAATAAACAACTATAATTTAAATATTATTTTAATTTACAACAATTTTATCTTCTTTTTTTTCATATATATATATATTTTTTTTCTTTCTTCTCGTTCTCTTACGAAGTTATATTACATTTTCCTTATTTATTCTTTCGGCCCTTTTTTTATTTTCAGCCCTCCCATACCTCCCCTCTCCGGTGACAATAAATAAAAATACAAAATACAAATCCAATTCAAATTAAAAGAAATTTCCAATAAATTGAAATATAGAAATAAATAAAAAATAAAATAGCCTCAGAAGTTGAACAATTAAAAAAAATTAAATACTTAAAGAAAAACTAATATATAAATTTAAAACTTAATAAATAAGTTAAAAGAAACTGATAAACAATATTTTTAAAAAATATGTTAAATCCCTAAAAAAAAATTTATTTAATCTGTGAGGGTCAAGTTATTGATCATTAAAAAAAATATTAATTTTTTTATTTTAATATTTGTATTAATATTGTAGGGCTGATAAACAGTACTACGGAGCCAGGAGGCTACTCTTCAGTACTTCACACCTCTTAGGGTGCCAGGTTAGTGGAACTAGTTCTAAGCATGTACACTATGGTCCTTCAATTAAACACTATTAAGATAGCAAATAGTCTTTTAGAAAATTAAATTTATTATTTTAATTATATAATTATTTGTTCTACTTTATATAAATCTGATTCCTGGACCATAGTCCTTGCCCACTTTGGACACTGCACGTCCATTTTTTATATTTATAGGTTTCGTACTCTATTTCAGACAATTGTTTCAATTTCATTAACATCTCTTTGCATTGTCTTGTCCACAGGTTTATAGAACAATTTTTCAGTATCTTCTTTACACGTTAGCAGCCCACTGAAAAATATTTCATTTAATAAAAAAAAATTATTTATATTTTA
>NW_027105160.1:326610-327606 GCF_000696795.3 Halyomorpha halys | reverse complement strand
CATTATATTTAAAATTTTCACAAAAAGTCAATTTCAATTTATTTTAACAGTCTGAACACATACAAATAGTTAAATTCATTTATCTCATTAATATTTTATAAATAATTTAATTATTTTCTTGAGATAGCATAAACGAGCAATTAAAAATAGTAACTATTATTAAATTTAAATTCGAATAATAAAATATAAATTACTATTAAATAAAATTAAATTGTTTAAGTAATTATTAAATTTATTATTTTAATGTGAGAGTTGAGGCTCTACGTAACTTCAGTCTACAGCAGCAGGCTCCTCTCATTACACAACACAAAAGTTTTCTCACAGATTATTAAATTTTTCAAACTTTAATTTATAAAGTTTTAAAAAATTTTGATAATAATTATCGTTTTTTAAACTTAAGTAAATGACAGATTAATAATTGTTGTAATTTTAATATTTTTCTGATCATTTAAATTAAATAGGAAATCATATATTCATTCTATCAGTATTATTTTATATATTATAATTAAATTACATAATACTTTTCTTATAATGATTAACTACACATAAAAAAATTAAATTCTATACATTAGGAACACATGAGAGTAGAGAAAACATCCAAAGGAAGCACCACGACATTTGCAAAACATGAGTACTATTGCATGTGAGTGAAAGCATGCTCTTTTTATTATTATGTATATATATATTTATATTTTAAAATATTAAGTTGTTTTACGTTTTTATTGTTCACATTAGTACAGTTTGATAGATTTCAATCAAGTTCATTATTAAGTGAATAAAATAATAAAAATTGGTAAATATAATTAATAAACTGTCTCATTGTTAAGATAGTTGATAGTCGTTACTTGATAGCTAGGGTAGGTGACATATCCTTAGTGGGCAATGTTTGTTGCATGGAACATATGCATGTAATACATTTTTTCAGGTCTACATTAGCGAACTCCTCTCTCACATTGTTAGATTTATTTGCAACTTGTATTTTTTTTTTTTTTTTTT